>NC_056767.1:7845000-8075000 GCF_018687715.1 Carya illinoinensis | reverse complement strand
ACAACAACAAATGATGCAAAGGTAGTGCTCAAATTTCTGCACAAGAACATATTCACAAGATTTGGCACTCGACGAGCTATTATTAGTGATGAAGGGACTCACTTTTGCAACAAGTTGTTTGAGAATCTTCTTTCTAAATATGGTGTGAAGCACAAGATAGCACTTGCTTACCATCCTCAAACTAATGGCCAAGCTGAAATTTCAAATAGAGAAATCAAGAACATCCTTGAAAAGACAGTCAAAACCAATAGAAAGGATTGGGCGAAGAAGCTTGATGATGCTTTGTGGGCATACCGTACAGCCTTTAAAACATCTATCGGGATGTCTCCATATCGATTAGTGTTTGGAAAGGCATGTCATCTTCCTGTGGAGTCGGAGCATAGAGCTTATTGGGCTGTAAAAAAGTTTAACTTTGATTTGAAGGCAGCAAGTGAAAAGCGACTTCTTCAATTGAATGAGATGGAAGAGTTCCGGAATGATGCATATGAAAATGCAAAGATCTATAAAGAAAGGACGAAGAAGTGGCATGACAAACAGATTCTTAGGCGAGAGTTTGCACCAGGACAACAAGTTTTACTCTTCAATTCATGACTCAAACTCTTCCCAGGAAAGTTAAAATCAAGATGGACGGGTCCTTATACAATTCATGAAGTTTTCTCTTTTGGAGCAGTAGATTTGAAGGACAAGACAGGGAATATTTTCAGAGTTAATGGTCAGAGATTGAAGCACTACTATGGAGAACAAATGGAGAGGAACTATGCATTTATTCCTCTTGGAGATCCTAATTGATGATGATTGAAAAGTCTGGCTGTATACTTTAAAACAAGCGCTTATGGGAGGCAACCCATAAATCTTTCTTTCATTCTTTCATTTATTTTATTATCTTTATTTATTTAGTTTTAATAAATTGGTTTTTGATGCAGGTTTATTTAGCATGAATAAAGAGCTGAAAAAAAATTTAAACTACGGAAGATTCATCATGCAACCCGGGAAGTTCCTTTTATTTCTTCAATCCTTGTTACTTTTGCATTACAATGAGGACATTGTTTAGTTTAAGTTAATTGGGGGTGTAAACTCTTATATGCATTTGATCTTCTTGTTTTCTAAGTCTTGGATTTTGATGGATTGTTTGATTCTCTTACCAAGCATGCATTGGAGTAAGATTGAATTCTCTATGACTCTGAAATTTGTGATTGAAGATGGTTTTGAGAAAAATTTTCAAAAATTTCTTTTATGTCAAGTGGAGTTTTGTGGGTACTTTAGTTTAAATCTTTGACCTTGAATATAGTTGAGCACATCGTCGTTTTTCTCTTATTCCATTTTGCTTATGAAAAGAAGAAATTGAATTAATTGAAAGAGGAAAGTTCGATTTTGCTTTGCTCTAGAATCCGTTGATGGGTCCTTGAGGCAAAATCCTAGTTGAGACCAAATATTAGAGAAATGATCTAGGCATTTCTTTGGCATAACCAAAAAGCTTTCCCAGCCATCCTTAATATCATGCCATCATTACATGGTGTGTTTCCATAGTCAACCCCCTTGAGCCTTCATAAGCCTTTATTTATTCTTTGAACTACATAAACCATGCCCGCTCTAAGCCTGAAAAACAATGAATCTACCTTTGATAGTTTAGAAAATACTTTGGTGGAGAGTTACATTTAAAAGACAAATATTGGTTTCACGATGAACCGTATTATGTTTGCTTTGTTTGATCAAAGAAGAAGAAGAAGAAGAAAGGAAGTGACTGAAAAAAAAAAAAAAAAAAAAAAAAAAAAAAAAAAAAAAAAAAAAAAAAAAAAGAGAGAGAGAAAAAGGAAAAAGAAGAAGAAGTTGCTAAGCGGAGTGTGAATTACCTCAGATTTTGTTAAGGAAATTGTTGGTATTACATTAGTGATTACAGCAATAATAATGCCACAAATATGAGCATATTGCCAAGAAAGAGCCATGATTTAAATCATGTGGGTTTCTCTTTTAATGTTTTATTCACTAAGTATTTTCCCAGTTTGCTTTGATTTTCCATATCCAGTTCTTTCTTAACCCTCACCCTGTGGCCTATCATTACAACCTTATTAAAGACCTTTTGATCTCTGATTTTGGTATTGACTACATTAGTGGAAAGGATTTCTGAAAATTGGATTTATGGGGTTAAGTTTTAAGAGAATTCTTCTGATTTTGGTTGTTCTACTTTTATCTGAGTTTGCAGGTGGTTTGAGGTTAAATTGACTATATCACACACACACTCAAGGTCTTAGCTTTAGGTTGAAGTAAACGCCTAACTCTTGCTTGACAAATTGCAAAATTTTTTATTGATTTTCTTACTATCTTTGATGTTAAAAGAGTAAGATACTAGAGATGAAATCTAAATTCATAAAAGCTTGGTGAGTGATAATACTTCTCTGTCGGGTTGAGTTGATATTGTCTAAACTATCATTTGCTTTTCTTTTTGTTTGAGGACAAACAAAGTTGTAAGTTTGGGGGTATTTGATGACTTGCAAAAATTTCATATTGCAAATTTTACAAATTCGCTCGAACGGAGGCTTTTGGCCGCTCGAGCGAATTCAGGCAGATTCAAATGCTCGACTGCCGCTCGACAGGGAGCTCAAGCGGGTTGCTAAAAAACAAAGATTGCTCGAGCAGAGACATTGGCCGCTCGAGCGAAATCAGGCAGAGTCGAATGCTCGATGTACGCTTGATAGGACGCTCGAGCGAACTCAGGCAGAATCGAACGCTCGACGCCCCGCTTGAGCGAACATCATATTTTGACAGATCTAGAGTTTTTCGCCGTCAGACGATATAAAAAGGGATTTTTCACCCTATGGCCGTACTTTTTGACTAGAGAACACTTTTTGGGACAGAAAAACATAGCTAGAGGGATTCAAATCATCTATTTTGGAGGGGGAATTCGAATTATTGCACGTACGTTGGAATCATACACGAGCACGAACGGAAGAAAAGCGTTGAATCGTTCCCTTGAGCTTTTGAAGACGAGTTGCGGCTGGAAGAAGGATTTTTCAGTGTTTATTTTCTTCCAATCTTCTCATAACAATTATGATGAATTCGTTTATGTTGAATTCCATTTCTAGCATGAGCTAAATTTTCTTCATTCTAGGAAAACGATGTAACATATTTCCGAACTATGCTTGGTTGTCTACGCTAATTTAATGCAATTCTCTCTTTGTTTATCTGATTTATTCTGAGTTTATTGCTTCTAATTAACTGGCCATTGATTAGATGATAAGTAATCTTGTGATTTGCTATCGAAAGAGGGAATCATAGGGTAGATCTTGAATATTTCAGCATAGGTAAGTATAGAGATCAAAAGACTTGTATGAACCTATGTAGTAATTAAATCATTGATCTTATTGCTTTCTTGATTATTACATTTGCATATTCTTGTGTGAATTGATAAACAAGAGTCGTTTCCAATTGACTATCGAAAGAGGCTTTTGGATGAATTAGAGATTTGCTAATAGGTAAAAGAGAATTAAATTAAGTTAGCTGGATGAGAAAAGCATAGTGAAGAATTAGGTGAAATCGATTTCCTAGAAGTTTTCTTCCCCATTAAGTTGATCTTCGAACGTCAGTTTTATTTCCTTTGCAGATTTCTCTTTGAGTTGATTTTAGTTTAAATTGCAACTACAAAAATCTTAGTGATTCCTCTAGATAAAATCAAGTTTAGTATAATTTTGGTATTTGGTAAAAGTAAGATACCAATCCCTGAGGACGATACTCTTCTTATTACTTTACTATAAAACTACGATACTGTGCACTTGCAATTTTGCACCAGTTAGCAACCAACTTGGAGAGCCCCCGTGGCATCACGTTTGATGTGGCAAATTAGAAACGACGTCACTTCTATTTTGAAGGTCAAACAAAGACATAAGTGGTTGGTGGCTCCATCCCCATCGAAAACCCCATCCCCACGAAGACAAAAGTCTTTGTCTTCGTCTTCTCCATCCCCACGAAACCTCCATTGTCTTCTCCATGAAGCATCCACAAAAAATCATCCCCATGAAGCCCCCATCATCATCCACAAAAGCATTATCAAGAGGTAACTACAGCTCCACTTCCAATAAACACCCCCCCTCAAAATTCAAAAAGTACCCTCAGAAATCAGACATAATAAAAACAGGCCTTTCCCATCGTCTTCTCCACAGCAAAGTAGAAAAAAGCATCCACAAAAGCATTATCAAGAGGTAACTACAGATCTACTTCCAGTAAAAACCCCCCCAAAAATTCAAAAAGTACCCATAAAAATCATAAACATGAAAAAACAGGTCTTTCCTCCGCTCAACAATCCCAATACCCCAAAATAGCTCAAGAAAAGACTCACTTGGAAGTAAAAATCGGAGAGTTCACTGGAAACCCAACTCTTATCTCATTTTCTTTTTAAGTCCACAGGTGACTAAAATGGGGAACCCCAATGTCAAGCATCAAGGGAACCACTAAACAAATACTTGCACATTGGGATAATAATTAGAATGGTAGTGGCTCTTTAATTTGTAAAGTTCAAGAATTTACTAAAAGAGAAAGAGGCAATGGCTCATGGGGCTGGTGTTTCCTACCACTTTAGCAATTTGTCTACCTCTACTTTTGATGACCGTGGGTCTCTAGTTTCGCTCTTGCAAAAGATAAGAGTTCGACTACCACTATGAGCATGAGCTCTAGTTTTCCTCCACTTTTTCTTATTTTGATTTGATTTCATTCCTTTTTTTTTATTAAATATTGGCTGACATGGCATGTGCAATGCCGTGGGGTTTCCCACCCACGTTTGCCTATAGAAAAACTGCATAATTATATACTCCAAATTCTAAATAAATTCTAAATTCATTTATTCCAACCAAATGTAAAGGTTCCTCCACTAGGGCACCAAAGAAATACCTCAATAAAATAAATTAGAATCCCCACAAAGACTCAGAATTATCTTTGACTCAAAACACCAAAATAACATAAAATAATAAATCTATTTAAAGACTCCACAAAAACTATTTGTACCCTTTGGTACTTATTCCTCTATGATCATCAAACCTTATTAACTCTTCCTACTCTCGACTTCCAGCTAAAGTATCAAATTTATCTAAAAAATATTGTAGAGATAAGGGGTAAATAATCAACAACTCAGTAAGCAGAGAACATATACTAGTATGTAAACATGAGTCTTTTTGGATAGTTCAGTATGCAGTAATAAAGCATTTCATTTTTAGAATACATATCCCAAAAACATGCTATCAAAACATCAGAGCAATATTTCATAAATTGTTCATATTCAAGAAAACTGTTCATATTTAGGAAAAAAAAACTATTTATATTCAGAGACACTTTGGCATAATATGACTAAGCATCTTTATCTTATCATATCATATCATATAATGTCGTATCATATCAACATGTTTAACCCCTATGGTTGGGATGTTCTATCCCTAGTGGCCAAACTAGGCAGTATCATATCGTGAAACTTCCCCTTATTCATTCTTGGGACCTCTAGTGTGTACACAGGAAAGAGCACCAAAAGAAAAAAAAATCCCTTTGTTTACAAAGCGGGTGCACTCATATCAGAGATGTTGGTACCAACCATATAACATATCAGAATCATCATATCAAAACCAGAATCACAATCAGAACAGAATCAAAATCAAAAAGTCATTTCAAAGGTTTTTTGTATACATATTGTATCAATAGAGTGCTAAACATATTCATATCATTTTCACATAGTCACAACGGATTCAGAACATTTTCATATAACATGGACAAAGTTTTTCAGATTTCATGTTTGCTCTTTTTCACATTTCATAAACATGTCAAAATGTTGCTCATATCTACACTAGTCATCTCAAGAAACATTTTTCTCTTTCATACTGATTTCATGGGTAATGCAAAATATATTATTGAGGTTGTTTTTCACATTTTCTTTTCAAAAGGCATCATGCACATTTTAATAAACTAACCTCAGTTCATTTTCTTTTTATGTAAAGTCTAACATAGGAACTCTGCTTACCTGTACTTCTTAGTTTTCTAAATTTCATCACAACAATGCCAAATGAATATAGATCATCACCTATAAAAATTCATGTAACTTGAATAAATTTTCAATGGAACAGTTACTTCGTAATTGAACCTAAAATACTTAAATCACTTTTTTTTTTTCATTCCTTAAAAACCTACAATTCTCTTAACCCAAAAATACCATCACTTTCTAGATTCATCAATATCCACTTAATAAATATTCTGTTAAATTCATTGATATCCTAAAATACCAACTTGACAGTATAAGCCTAACTTTACATGAATGAAAACAAATAATGTAATCATATTTTATGTGTTAAAATTTTTTTTCCCAATTAAAAGCTTTGAAGAAGAAGGGATTATTTTCCCAAAAAAAGAAAATATGAGATTGCATCTTCAACTTTAAAATAATTCACTGCCCAATATTTACTGGTGCTCAGTTTTGATAGATAGTTTATGTATCGTGCTGCCATGGCCCATACATACACCAGGTTTCTAGTTAATATTTTAGACTTTTTGTAAAGAGTAGGTCAATGATGCAAGTCTAAATGAAAAGATGATACGTATTTACATTCCAAATTATAGACATTTGGGTAGTAAATGTTTACGTTCCAATCAAAAAGTGTGCTTTTAACATTAGACCCAAGCAGTAGTGCTGACTGCAGACTTAGACGAGAGCAAAGAGAGCCATTCAGATAGAGAGAAAAAAATATTAAAAATAATGTTTGGAGAGTGAAAAGTGCTTCTTCAAACTTGAAGAATCACTATTTATAGCTATGCATAAATTTAGAGATGCATAAATTAACTAATGCAAATGATTTAAAGACATATTATTCAAATTTAAAGATAAAAATAAAGATAAATAAATTAATGCCAGTGTTCTTAACATGAGACCCATGTGCAACATCAATTAACTTCAAAAAATTAAGTCCAAAAATAAGATCTAAAACCCCATTAATAATGGGTCCAGCCCAATTTGATATACAAGTTAGCTAGGAGTTAAACTTAAGGATATGATCGTAATTACCCATACTAGCATGCAAGCCTAAAAGCAACATAAATAGTAAAATATTTCTAAAACGAGAAAGCTGCCTCTTACCTAAGAAGGAAACTCGAAACAGAGACACCATACGGCAGAGTAGGGCATGACAGAGCTGTGGATCGGCGACAGTGAGAGTGCAACAGTGGATCACAATGGTGTGGTGACACTATCGTCAATGGCGACACTACCAACAGCAGATCGCGATGATGAGAGAGAAAAATGGAGGGAGCTTGATGTGTACTTACCGAGGTGGCGAAAGGGCTCAGCGGTGAATGTGGTCGACAAAGGAAGTGGCTAATAGGTAGGAAACTCTGTTTTTGGGTGGCTAGAATAGAGGAGCAGTGTTGGGGGTGCTCTATTTTGGAACTTGAAAATAGGGGTCTTCGGTGGCATCCAAAGTGTTAAGCTACTGCAAGATCAATTGAAACAGAGTTTACAAGATAATGCTCCCATTATCAAATAATTCAAATTCTCAACAACCTCAATCCACATCCTTATCTTAACAATTTGTGTATTTTAAATATTTGAATTCAAACTTGTATTTCTGATTTCTACAAATCTTCATAAATCTTATATTGTAACAGAAATTGTAACAAATTCTTCTATATTAATATACGCACGATTAGGTCTAGATTAAGCTGCCAATTTCCATTTCTTGAATTATCTTACATGGTATCAGATTTCTCTCGGCTAATCACCAATTTTTTATCCTAATATGGACCTCCCTTCACAATTTGCTCCTACCAACTCTTCTACTCATTCCTCTCCCATTATATCCTGTACTTTTGCTGCTCCCAATTTTTCTCACTTGCTTGCAATGAAACTAGACAATACCAACTATCTTCACTGGGTGTCTCAGTTTCTTCCTATTCTTAGAAGTAATGATCTTCTTGGTATAGTAGATGGGTCTGAACCTTGCCCTCCTAAATACGGCTTGGATGATCATGGTGTTCCCACCACTACACTTAATCTAGCATTTGTTCTTTGGCAAAAGAAAGATCAGTATTTATTGAGTTGGTTTATCACCACTTTATCTGGTGATATTCTTTCTATTGTTTATTGCTTGAACTCTCCACGTCAAGTCTGGACATATTTATCATCATGGTTTGCTTCTCATTCAAGGTTTCGGATTGCTCATTTGAAGCGCCAGCTGCAAACAATCCAACAGGGCTCTAAATCCTATTCTGAGTACCTGAATTAGGCTAAAATTTGGTCTGATCAGCTTCCTGCTGTTGGTAAATCTGTTGATAAGGATGATTTAATCTCCTATATTACAAGTGGCTTAAATCCTAGCTTTCATCCTTTTGTCACATCTTATACTTTGGCTACTCATGCCACTCCTCTTTGCTTTGATGATTTTTAGTCAGAATTGCTTAACTATGAGATGATGATTTCATCAACTCACCAGATGGACTCTACATTAGGTGGCTTTGCTCTCTACACTCAGAAGAATGGTGCCAAGGCCAGGTAAAATAATAACAAGAAGCCTAATACTTCTTCCTCTACTCATTCTGCATCTATGAAGTCACCAAATTCCACCATCAAAGCTGTTTCTCAAGAACCATGTCAAATCTGTGGAAAATATGGACATTCAGCCCTTGACTGCTATCATAGGATGGATTTCTCTTATCAAGGTCATCACCCTCCATCACAACTGGCTACTATGGCTGCTGAATTCTCTCCTATTGGTGAGGCCAATACTTGGATTGCTGATAGTGGGGCTAATCATCATATCACTAGTGATCTCAATTAGCTTCAACTCAGCTCTCCCTACCAATGTGGTGATGAAGTAGCTGTTGGCAATGGCTCGGGTTTGCATATTACACACACTGGCCATTCTTCTTTTTCCACCCCCCATTCTAAACTTAAACTCAATAATGTTTTACATTGTCCTCATGCCATCACCAATCTATTATCCATACAAAAATTCTGCTTTGAAAATAATTGCTGGTTTATGCGAACCTCTGATTTTTATGTTGTGAAGAACAATCACTCAGGGCAAACTCTTTTACATGGGCCAAGTAGGGATGGGTTGTTTCCTATCCAATTTCCTTCTTCCAATAATAAGGCCAAGAAGTACACAGCTTATCTTGGCGTATCTGGTGACTACTCCATGTGGCATGCACGTCTTAGTCATCTAGCACCAAGGATATTTCAGCTACTCAAGCCTCAAATTCAGCTATCTGTCAAAGGATCCTCTCCTAAGTCTTTAGTTTATGAACCTTGTCAACTTGCTAAAAGCAAGTGTCTTCCTTTTTCCACTTCTATTAGGTAGTCTACTAGTCCATTGGAACTAGTTCATTCTGATGTATGGCGTTCATCAATTGTTTCTTCGAATGGAAGTACTTATTATGTCAGTTTTATTGATGACTATTCTAGATTTGCATGGATTTTTCCTATTACACGCAAATCTGAAGTGTTCTCTTCTTTTGTTAAATTTAAATTCTATGTTGAAAATCTCTTATCTACTAAAATTAAAGCACTACAAACTGATGGAGGTGGTGAATTCCTCTCTAATCAATTCAAATAGTTTCTAGCACAGCATGGCATGTTTCATCGTGTGTCATGTGCTTATACATCTAAGCAAAATGGTATGCTGAAAGGAAGCATAGACACATTGTGGAAACTGGTTTAAGTCTTTTTGCTCACTCTCATTTGCCTTTTTCTTTTTGGGTTGATGCATTTAGCACAACTATATTTCTCATAAATCGCATGCCCCCATCAGTTTTGGCATTCAAGTCACCTTATCAAGTGCTATTACAAAAGAATCCAGACTATACATTTCTTAAATCCTTTGGATATGCATGTTATCTATTGTTGCGACCTTATAACAATCACAAACTTTAGTTTAGGTCTAAACAATGTATCTTTCTTAGCTATAGTTCTAATTCTCGAGGCTATAGATGTTATGATCCTATCTCAAAATGTGTATATCTTAGTCTTCATGTGGTGTTTGATGAAACTTTGTTTCCTGCCAAATCCTACACTTCATCTCTATTAAAGCCATGTGCATCTGAGTTTGCTGCCAAGGATGGTTCTTCTACAAATTCTTCATCTCAGATTCAGGTACCTATTTCTAACCCTTCAATTTTTTTGATATGCCTCATTCTTCAATTCATATGGATATTTCTCCTTTAACCTCTCCTGCTAAACTGCCTTTGAACTTACCTCCTACCTCTCCTTTGTCAAGCTCTAGTTCTACTGCAATTAATTCTGTGCAAACCACTATAGCTCTTCCGCCACCTATAAATCCTCCAACTCATCCAATGTTGACTAGAAATAAGATTGGCCATTCCAAACCTAAAACCTATCCTGACTTTCATACTTTCTATTCTACAAAATATCCATTTTGTGCATTGCATTTCTCTGCCATTCAAATAGAACCCTCATCTTATGCTCAAGCATCCAAGTTTGCAGAATGGAGACAAGCTATGAATGCTGAATTTCAAGCTCTCTTAGATAACAAGACTTGGGTCTTATGTTCATGACCTACTGATAAAAATGTTCTTACAAACAAGTGGGTGTTTAAGGTTAAACAAAGAGCTGATGGCACAATTGAGAGATTCAAGGCATGTCTGGTGGCTAAAGGATTTCAACAATAAGAAGGTTTAGATTATGCTAAAACATTTAGCCCTGTTGTCAAAGCATCTACTGTCATACTTATTCTTGGTTTGGTTGTACACTTTGATTGGCCATTAAGGCAATTGGATGTATCCAATGCCTTTTTACATGAAGACTTGGAAGAAGAGGTGTTTATGGAATAACCTACTAGTTTCAAAGATTCTTCTCATCCTAACTCAGTTTGCAAGCTTCGCAAGGCCCTTTATGGCCTTAAGTAGGCTCCTCATGCATGGTTTCATAAACTTTTTGAAGTTCTACTTAATCTTGGCTTTGTGGCTTCTCAAGTTGATCACTCACATTTTACGTTTCATTATCATGATATTCACGTTTTCCTCTTGGTTTATGTGGATGATATTATCATCACAAGTTCCAAGCTTTCTTTTATTATGCATTTGATCAAGTCTTTATAAGGTAATTTTGCTCTAAAGGACCTAGGACCACTACCCTACTTTCTGGGCATCAAAGTGACTCGTACTTCCTCTTGTCTGCACTTGTCCCAGTCCAAGTATATTGTGGACTTACTACATCAGACTTGCATGGTTGGTGCTAAACCATGTGCTACACCATTACCAACAGGTGCTAAATTATCTGAACTTGAAAGAGAGCCTTTGCAAGATGCCACGGAGTATAGACAAGTGGTGAGTGCTTTGCAATATTGTACACCAACTCGTCATGACATCTCATTTCCTGTGAATCAATTATGTCAGCTTATGCATCAGCCAACTACAGCTCATTGGTCTACTGCAAATAGAGTATTACATTATCTCAAAGGTTCTCTTCATCATGGTCCAGTTTATGCTCGTGGATCTCTTTAGTTAAATGCTTTTAGTGATTCAAATTGGGCAGGTAGCATTGATGACAGACGTTCAACCAAGGGGTATGCTGTCTTTCTTGGATCTTGTTTGATATCATGGCCTGCCAAAAAGCAGCCTGTTGTTTCTCTTTCAAGCACAAAGTTAGAATATCGATCCATGGCTTTTACAACAGCTGAGCTCTACTGGCTTCGAATGGTACTCAATGACCTTCGTGTCTTACTACCTATTGCTCTAGTTCTACGGTGTGATAATATCAGTGCACTGCCATTAGCCTTCAACCCAGTTTTTCATGCTCGAACTAAGCATATAGAGGTGAAATTCCCATTACCTCGAGGGGGGATGTTAAGCTACTGCAAGATCAATTGAACAACTCCAGCTGATCATCACAGAGTTTACAAGATAATGCTTTGTTATCAAATAATTCAAATTCTCAACAACCTTAATCCACATCCTTATCTTAACAATTTGTGTATTTTAAATATTTGAATTCAAACTTGTATTTCTGATTTCTACATATCTTCATAGATCTTATATTGTAACAACAATTGTAATAAAATCTTCTATATTAATATATGCATGGTTAGCTCTAGATTAAGCTGCCAATTTCCATTTCTTGAATTATCTTACACAAAGTGGCTTCTCTTGCTTAAAACGGGGACTCACATGCTCTGCTATGGTTGCTAAAAACAAAGGCTATCTAGGCAGTGAAGAAGAACTGAGAAGGTTGTTTGGTAGTTTGAAATGGCCTGGGCGATTGGGGTGCAAGAAGGCTTACGGTGGTTGGCTGCTATTAAGGCACAACGTAGCTCACGTCAAGATCGTGGTGGTTAAGTCTAGGCAGTGGCTAGCGGGTTCGTGTGGGTTGGGTAGTGGCTATCACACGGTGGTTTTGTTCTGGAAGTGAAGTTCATGGTGTGGAAGAGTTTCACTGAAAAAATACTCAAGGCTGCGGCAACCCTAAGTTGGAAAGAAAAATAAGGTTTGCATGAAATACAGAACTTGGGTATTTATACATGCACTGATGCCATGAACACTAGAGGGAAGAAGATGTGCATGGTGTGGAAACTGATCCAATAAGTTGGTACTACCATAGTGATCAGAGGAAGGCGGTGTTGCACAACTCTGTTTGAGGCATTACAAGGTAATGCCATTGTCAATTTTTATCTACTGTTGTGTTTTAACTACAAAGGTAAATCTCAATTAACACCGCTACGTCGTATCATAGGGCATTGGATTAAACTTTAGACGTCACCCGCTCACCATCATTTCACCGAATTAAACACACAAAATTTGGTAAGATAGTCAGAGCGATATTACCTATTTGTATTACTTAGTTATTGTGATCTGTATAGTATTACTTATTGGAAAATGTTGCAGATTTTTTTGGGTGTTGATAGTGGTGTAATTGTAATTTCTTAGTTGGATTGAAATTTGGATAACGTGTGGTTGATGTGGTGGCTGCGTGGGATTTTTGTAAGTGAGAACATTGTGTTGGAGATGCAGTGAGTTAAATGGATGCTCAGAGTTTGAGTAGTGGTTGTTTTGTATGGTTTGAGTTATATACCGACCTTTGGATGGAGGTTGAATTTATTGGAGGTATATTATTGCTGTTTTGAGATGATGTTGGCTAGGGATTATGTGGTACTACGTGGTTGTGTAGTTTGGCCTGATGGTTGCTATTGGGTTAATTTTGTTGGATTGATATGTTGAGGCTTGGGGGTAAATGCGTGCTGCATGGTTGTTAGATTTGTTAGTTTGTAGTCTGTTTCATGTACTTAACTAGTTGTGAGCTTATTCCTTTTTATTCTTGTGAACATGAAATATTTGTTAATTTAAGTTATGCACTAGTGTGTGGGAATTAACATATGGACAAACATTTTTCTGATTTAAGTTATTGTGACACGACTAAATTACAATCTCAAACCATAGATAATATACTCCAAGAGTCAGGTAAGCGGAATTCATATGTTAGAATTTGCATAAAAAGAAAATGAACTGAGGTTGGTTTATGAAAATGTGCATAATATGTTTTGAAAAGAAAATGTGAAAACAACTTTAGCCATGTGTTTATGCATTACTCATGAAATCTGTATGAAAGAGAAAAATGTTTCCTGACATGACTAGTGTAGACATGAGCAATATTTTGACACGTTTGTGAAATGTGCAAAAGAGCGAACATGAAATCGAGAAAATTCTTTACATATTATACAAGAGTTAAACATGGTATATGATATGATATAATATGATACAATATGATATGAAATTATATGATAAGATGAAGATGTTTAGTTATGTTATGCCAAAGGGTCTTTGAATATGAACAGTTTCTGAAGTATCGCTCTAATGTTTTGATAGCATGTTTTTGGGATATGTATTCTGAAAATGAAATGTTTTATTTCTGCATACCGAACTATCTAAAAAGGCTCATGTGTACATACTAGTATATATGTTTTGCTTACAAAATTGTTGATAACTCACCCCTTATCTTCACAATATTTTTCAAATGATTTTGATGATCCAATTGGAGGTTAGGAATAGAAGTTTGAGCATGGATGGCTAGCTTAGGATAAGGAGTCGAGTACCTAAGGGTACCCATGCTAGTAAAAGGGTTTTGTTTGAATATTTAGATTTCTTTATGTTATTTGGGTTTAGTGATGCTTATAATACTATCAATTTATTATGTTAAGATTATTGGAAAATTGTGGAAATATTGATTTATGTCATTTGATTTATTGCATTGATGACCTTATGGAGGAACTTATGTATTAAGTTGAAAAAGATGAATTTATGTTTTGTTTTGGAACCTTTGGAGATTTTATTTGTATTGGGAGACATGATTGTAGGTGATAGGTAGTAATTCTCCAACCCCTCTGGGCGTTACATTGGGAGAGTCCCCCCTGGCTGTGTACAACTGGCCATCAGAGGGTCAGCTCCGACTTGCTAAAAGGAATTAGCATCACCGGCCTCTTGCGGAGAAGGAGAAGAAAACATGCCTTAAGGGACGATACGGTCTTCTCTCCCCTCTTCGATGATGGCATTGGCAACTGAACTAGCACTTACATAGAAGACTACCCCAGGGTGGTGGCAAAGACAATGAGTCAGAACTGCTTTTGGCCAGAGATTCCCTTCGATGCTTCTCCCCTTTCCCCTCCACCAGCGGGCTAGGGGAACACCTGCAGACCTACAGAACGGTTGCATGCATTGGTATGGTCCAATCAGCAAAACGCATATTGGTTGAGGGAGCCAAGTATCACCAAAGGATGCCCTAATCCAACAGGGTCTCGGAAAAAATAGCATTCGGGTGGGCCTTCACCTTGGCACAAACGGTCTCAATCCGGCTCACTTCCTAGGGGAGTTGCCAAGGGTCTTAAGCTTTTGTCCTCGCCAACGACTCCACAAATGGCACGGAAGGGGTAGTCGTGCCTATTGACCTGGCCAAAGGGGAATTCCCACCCTTTGCCAGACAGGAAAAATGTGACGCCCCCAACTCCCACATATAGACACATAGAAATCGAGGCGTCGAGATGATGACAACACAGATCATGCATCCCATCGCCAAGTGTTAAGTGTGTGTACATGCAACATGTGTATATAAAAATAACGCAGCGGTAGTAAAAGTTTTCCAACTAAGTACCAGAATTTTGTTCAAATACAAACTCGCTTAAAAACAAGCATAATAATAATATTACAAATAACCAGTAAAAATATAATACCAATCAAAGATAGGAAAATGAAGCACAAGCCACGAGTGATCCTCGATCACTTCTCTAGCGAAGCCAGCTCCTCGGGCTTAGCCTTCTTGTTCTCTGCATTAAAATCTACGATACCAAAGATGGTACCGTAGGTAACTAACAAACCAAACAAACATCAAGATAAAAATATATCCATGCCATAACAATATGCATGAACATGATGCCATATGCATATATCCCAAAAATCCACATTTTTCACGCACGCCAAAAATCCCATTTTGGCCCAAAACATTTCCTTTAAACATATCCTCACCATTATCCCAGATAATGGCCCAAAAACCAATCTCAGCATTTTCCCAGAAATGGCCCATTGACCAAACCATCAGAGCACTGTATGTGGGAATCGCAGGCGGGATTCTACCACCATCCCTACGCATGTACCGTAGGTGGGAATCACAGGCGGGACTCTACCACCATCCCTACGCAGCGTGCACCGTAGGCGAAAATCGTAGGCGGGACTCTACCACCATCCCTGCTCACCACCATCCCTACACGTGCCTCTGACTCAAACCATGCAATCCAATCATTCAAAAATACCAAAAATCATTTCTAGCTTGAAAACCCATTTTTCAATTTCCAACACATGTACATGCATGCAATTACACGAAAACCCAGTTTTCATTTTATAAACATGAACATGCATGCACTATGCAATATATGACATGAAACCAAACATCATCCAAATATAAGTAACTTCATTCTCAAATCCATCCGACCCCCGACTCCTTGGACTCAGTCTGGCAACCAACCAATCACAATTTATTGTTAAAAAAAATATATATTTAAATCTAAAAGGAAGTTTGGAAAATACTTACAGCGCTATATAATAATTTTCGAATGATCAACGAGCTGAAAAGGGCAAAGAAAAAGCAACTAACAGTGTAAAAACACTGTGGTTGTGGGTTGTAAAATACCCACTTTTGAATGAGGGTGAACCAAGGCATGGGATTGATAGGGAATGACTTAGAGGTGTTTACGAAGCTAGTGGAAGTTAGGGCTGACCATGGGTGGTGGCGAAAACAATGGCAGAAGGCCAAAAATTGCAAAACAGAAAGTGAGGTCGTGAGAGCTGCTCTGGCAACGGATCGGAGCTAGAAATGGTTGGTTTAGGACGGCAAGAGGTTGGTGATGAAGTTCTGAAGAGGTGGTGGCCGGAGGTGGAACGACGGCAACGGAATAGCCCAAAAGCCGTGTGGCTTGAAGGAGCTCGTGGTGGTTAACGATGGCTCAGATGGAGGTGAAATTTGGTGGGGATGATCACCGATCGGAGGGGAAGAAATCTAGGTGGGCGGTGTAGGTTACGGCGCCGGCGAACGGCAGTTCTGGGTAGACGATGGAAAAAATGGTAAAGGGGAGAAAATGCTTAGCACGGGAGAGAGAGGGAACCGGGAGAAAAGAGAAGAAAAAAGAAAGAAACAGAGAAAAGAAAGAGAAAGGAGAAAAAGAAAAGATGGGGAAAAGAAATAAGGTCCAGTCCTCACCTCTGGAGTCCAGAAACTGATCCGACGAAAATAACTTTAAAGGCTATAAATCGAATAAAATAATTTAGACACCACATCTAGCTAAAATATAATAAATAACTAGTAAATACTAACAACATAATTTTAAATCCAAAAACAAACTAAAATAAATTAAACAGCAATTTAAACTCAAAACAATAATTAATATTAAGAAAACTTTACAAAATAAATTTCACAACTAAATAAATCCAATTAAAATTTGATAATTTTAAATAAAAGAACTAATATTTTAATTAAATTAAAACACTCATTCAATAAAAATACATGTAAAAACGGGATATCACAAAAAAGAAGTATCAGTTCCAGCCCTTCACCCTGCTGTACTGCAACTTTAAACAAGCCAGAACATGAATGGACTGGAAGCAGCATGTGTTGCCATTTTGCCTCAAGAGGTTGTGGATAAGGAAGAACTCGCGAGCAGGCCTGATGACTTGCAAAAATTTCGTATTGCAGATTTTACAAGTTCGCTCGAGCAGAGGCTTTTGGCCGCTCGAGCGAATTCAGGCATATTCAAACGCTAGACTGCCGCTCGACAGGGAGCTCAAGCGGGTTGCTAAAAACAAAGATCGCTCGAGCGAAATCAGGCAGAGTCGAACGCTCGATGTGAGCTTGATAGGACGCTCGAGCGAAATCAGGCAGAGTCGAACGCTCGACGTGCGCTCGACACCCCGCTCGAGCGAGCATCGTATTTTGACAGATCTAGGGTCTTCCGCCGTCAGACGATATAAAAGGGATTTTTCACTCTATGGTCGTACTTTTTGACTGGAGAACACCTTTTGGGACTGAAAAAAGACAGCTAGAGGGATTCAATCCTGTTTTTGGAGAGGGAATTCCAATTATTGCATGTACGTTGGAATCATACACGAGCGCAGACGGGAGAAAAGCATTGAATCGTTTCCTTGGCTGCTCGACAGTGAGCTCGAGGAGTATTTTTCAGCGTTTATTTTCTTCCAATCTTCTCAGAACAATTATAGTGAATTCTTTTATGTTGAATTCCATTTCTAGCATGAGCTAAATTTTATTCATTCTAGGAAAACAATGTAACCTATTTCCAAACTATGCTTGATTGTCTATGCTAATTTAAGGCAATTCTCTCTTTGTTTATCTGATTTATTCTGAGTTTATTGCTTCTAATTAACTGGCCATTGATTAGATGATATTTAATCTTGTGATTTGCTATCGAAAGAGGGAATCGTAGGGTAGATCTTGAATATTTCAGCATAGGTAAGTATAGAGATCGAAAGACTTGTATGAACCTATGTAGTAATTAAATCATTGGTCTTATTGCTTTCTTGCTTTATTAATTTGCATATTCTTGTGTGAATTGATGAACAAGAATAATTTCCAATTGACTATCGAAAGAGGCTATTAGATGGATTAGAGATTTGCTAATGAACAAAAAGAATTAAATTAAGTTAGCTGGATGAGAAAAGCATAGTGAAGAATTAGGTGAAATCGATTTCCTAGAAGTTTTCTTTCCCATTAATTTGATCTTCGAACGTCAGTTTTATTTCATTTGCGTATTACTCTCTGAGTTGATCTTAGTTTAATTGGCAGCTACAAAAATCTTAGTGATTCCTCTAGATAAAATTGAGATTAGTATAATTTTGGTATTTGGCAAAAGTAAGGTACCAATCCCTGAGGACGATACTCTTCTTATTACTTTATTATAAAACTACGATACTGTGCACTTGCAGTTTTGCACCGATCAAGGCCCAATAGGAATTGGTGGGGTAACTGTAAGGGGACACTAGGCCTCTATAGGGTACTCAACCCATGAGCAGAACCAATCCAAGAAGCAACCCTTTCATGGGATTAACGAATGGTAGGGGCAGATGGGACTCGCCACCGTGACACCTTCCAATGACACCTAGCCCTCAGGAACTTGTACAAGCGAGTGAGAGATGCAGGGAACCCTTGATCTCCTGATAGTAGGCATGGAGAGACTTAATGACGTTGCTCCCCGGACTCTACACAGCATTAATGGCGCCAACTTAGGGGCCACGACGCATCAAAGAATTCTGACTAGGCAAACAGTTGAGTGGACATTAACTCCTTAAGGCTAGGTATGGATTGTCCTCACCCAAAAACCTAATATAAAAGCTGACCCCCAGGTACGAAGAACTCTCCCTCATTCCTGTAAGCTCTCGCACAAACTACTAAGGAGATATACTGACTTAAGTATCGAAGAGACTCCCCAACCTTCACCAAGGCTTCCCACTCTCTATGTTTACCTAAGTGTGTAGGTGCAAGAACCAAGACCTGAGTTTTTGGAACCTGATTATGAAACCTAGATTCCAAGTTTAAAACTCGATACCCAAGTTATATATAAAAAATATTAAAAAAAAATTAAAAACTTCATTCTTTAGGCCATGCAATCTCTCTCTTACCCAATGTCCAAACTAAAAACCTAGCTCTCAATCTCTCTCTCACCCAAAGTCCAAACCGAAACCCTAGCTCTCTCTCTCTCTCTCTCTCTCTCTCTCTCTCTCTCTCTCTCTCTCTCTCTCTCTCTCTCTCTCTCTCTCTCTCTCTCTCTCTCTCTCTCTCTCTCCCTCCCCCTCTCTCTCCAAAGCCATAGCCTTCGAGTTTTTTAGGCAATTTCTCTCTCGTTGGAGTTTCTAACACTATATCCAAAGGCTTGAGCCATGAAGACTTTGGGAGTGAATAGTGGATAAACTACTCTGTTTTTTTTTTTTTTTCTTTTTAAATCTTTTTTAGGGGCTTAGATGTTTTCAAAGCATATCGGTATTTTCTCAAAAGTTCAATAACTCAATCTATGTATAATTTTCCAATTTTCACTTTGTGTGCTTTTATTGTGTTTTGATCAAAATCAGCACTCTATAGTTTTGTTAAGCTCTAGAGCCACAAACAAAGGGTTTTGTTTTGATGCTTATAAATTTGTTAGTATTTGGAAGAAATGGTTTTTACGATGTTGTTTCTTTGACTTTTCAAGAATTTTTTTTTAAAAAATTAGTCGTCTTTCTAGGTGGAGTGTAAAATAAGAACAACGCATTTGTGGTGAAGGGGCTTCATGTCATAGAACAATGCTTTTATGGTGTGCTATACTTCAAAGTTGCCATTGGGTCAAATACCAACAAATAGAGAATTATTTCCCGGAAAAAAAATCAAGTACCAAAGTTTGAGAGGTTTTTTCTTTCTCTCTCTCTTTTTTTGTTTTTTTATCTTTATAATTTGTTAGAATAGATCAGAATAATAGATTTTCTACCAAAAAAAAAAAAAAAAGGAAGAAGAAAAGACAATGAAAAAAGGAAAAATAAAGGGAGTTCTAGATTTTTGTTTTTGTTGTTGCTTTTGGTGTTTTCTCTTGTTTACAGTTCTATTATGGATATAATCTTGATGTTGAACTAATCTTCAACACTGAATCAATTTTTAGAGAAAAAAAAAAAAAAAAAAAGGCATTGGATTTTCCTCTACTAAAATTATAAGCATATCTAAACACAGAAAAAACCATTTCCAAAAACTTTTTTATGCATTGTTTTAGGTACCTTTTTATGCATTGCTGTTTGCTCAATGCTACTGATTCTCGATCTTTCCATAATTAATTCTCTCTGGGATGTGCTAAATGATTGTAGGTTCAGAATAATGGGGTCCTACGCTTATGATGCTACTGCATGGATTGCCCGGTTGACTTCTTGGCTGCAAACCGGCAATGGACTATTTGGCTGCATGTCTTTCCTCTCACTTGAAGTTGCTATTTAGTGTGACATATTTATTCATTTTCACAAAATATCTCATTTTACTTAATCATTACAATTTTTTTAAATTTTTATACAAAAAAAATAATAATTCAACTTTTTTAAATTCCAATACAAAAATAATATTAAAACAATATATTTTAATAATATTTTATTTAACTTCTAACTTTAATATCAACTCATTTCATCTCATCTCATCTCATCTCTGAAAATAAACAATTACTAACGAAATTCATGCTATGATTTTGTAACTCATTTCTAGTAATTTTGTCTTTTGTAATGTAATTTATAAATACCAAATAATATAATATGTAGTAGATCGCATTGTGTGTTGCATGCATATTACGTGATGAATATTGAGACTTTTTTTACATGCATTTACTTAAAAAGGTAAATAGTTGTTTCTAGCTATATTTATTTTTAACATAAAATTTAGTTTTCCATTTTGATATATTTTAATTATTATAGAGAATTTTCAATACATTAGGAAGATGCTTTTCAACATGACTTCTTGAAAAAGTTAAATAAAAACAGGTTTTTTATTAAAAATAAAATATAACAAAATTTAGTTTTCTAGTTTGATATATTTTTATTATTGTGTACAGCGTTCAAAATAATCAAAATGGATTAAAAATTTAACTATCGTTTTCTATTTATGTTTTGCAATATGATTTTTTCTTGAAAAAAATTATGAAAAAATAGGCTTTTGAGAGGAAAAAAAAATAAAATTAAAAAATTAAAAAAAAAAATAAAAAATAAAAACCCATGTTCATCCGAATACAGACCCAAGTCAAAAATCGGGTAAATCCAAGCAGGTTTTAAACCCGGTTCCAGACCCAAGTATACTTGGATAGCCAGTCCGAAATCCAAGTGAACAATCATAGTGTAGTCAGTGAAGGGTCTTTTCATTGAATAAAAGCCAAAATCAAGTTAAAAAATGTTGGATGAGATGGTTTTGTGTCTAATATCGTTTTGATATTAATCTCATTTGATCATTCAAGATCGTTCCATCTCATTCGTGTGTCAACCAATGCCTCAAACATGCCCTAACATGTTACTTGAAATGGTTGGTCAAATTACAACAAAAACAAAGTTTTGGCCTATACATGAATCGGCCAAGGTGTAGTTCTCATAGTTGTGTTTTGTTATAATTTTTTATTTATTTTAATATTTGGGTTTATTACAAAATTTACCATGTGGTAAATTTTGGAATTAGTATGCGATGACTTGCAAAATTTTGTATTACAGATTTTACAAGATCGCTTGAGCGGAGGCTTTTGGCCGCTCGAGCAAATTCAGGCAAATTCAAACGCTCGACAGGGAGCTCGAGCGGGTTGCTGGAAAACAAAGATCGCTCGAGCGGAGACATTGGCCGCTCGAGCGAAATCAGGCAGAGTAACACTCGACGCACACTCGACACCCCACTCGAGCGAACATCGTATTTTGATAGATCTAGGGTCTTCCGCCGTCACACCATATAAAAGGGATTTTTCACTCTATGGCCGTACTTTTTGACTGGAGAACACTTTTTGGGACAGAAAAACATAGCTAGAAGGATTCAATTCATCTATTTTGGAGAGGGAATTCCATCTATTGCACATACGTTGGAATCATACAAGAGCACAGGCGGGAGAAAAGCATTGAATCATTTCCTTGAGTTTTTGAAGACGAGTTGCAGCTGCGAGGAGTATTTTTCAGTGTTTATTTTCTTCCAATCTTCTCAGAAAAATTATGGTGAATTCGTTTATGTTGAATTCCATTTCTAACATGAGCTAAATTTTATTCATTTTAGGAAAACGATGTAATCTAGTTCCGAACGATGCTTGATTGTCTATGCTAATTTAAGGCAATTCTCTCTTTGTTTATCTGATTTATTCTGAGTTTATTGCTTCTAATTAATTGGCCATTGATTAGATGATAATTAATCTTGTGATTTGCTATCGAAAGAGGGAATCATAGGGTAGATCTTGAATATTTCAGCATAGGTAAGTATA
This sequence comes from Carya illinoinensis, assembly GCF_018687715.1. Taxonomy (NCBI): domain Eukaryota; kingdom Viridiplantae; phylum Streptophyta; class Magnoliopsida; order Fagales; family Juglandaceae; genus Carya; species Carya illinoinensis. The sequence goes on along the minus strand of NC_056767.1, from coordinate 8,052,537 downwards.
GAGATCGAAAGACTTGTATGAACCTTTGTAGTAATTAAATCATTGGTCTTATTGCTTTCTTGCTTTATTAATTTGCATATTCTTGTGTGAATTGATGAACAAGAAGAATTTCTAATTGACTATCTAAAGAGGCTGTTGGATGTCTTAGAGATTTTCTAATGAACAAAAGGAATTAAATTAAATTAGTTGGATGAGAAAAGCATAGTGAAGAATTAGGTGAAATCGATTTCCTAGAAGTTTTCTTTCCCATTAATTTGATCTTCGAACGTCAGTTTTATTTCCTTTGCGCATTTCTCTTTGAGTTGATCTTAGTTTAATTTGTAACTATAAAAATCTTAGTGATTCCTCTAGATAAAATCGAGATTAGTATAATTTTAGTTTTTGGCAAAAGTAAGGTACCAATCCCTGAGGACGATCTCTTCTTATCACTTTATTATAAAACTACGATATTGTGCACTTGCAGTTCTGCACCGGTCAAGTTTTTGGCACCGTTACCGGGGATTGATTTATTCTTATTCTTTTTGTCAATATCGATACAAAGTAATCTTGATTTTCATTTAGAATTTTATTTTAATTTGTTCTACAAGTGTGTTTTTGACGTTGGATGCGCCGTGCTAGATCTCGTAATATTATTCCTGTTGATCCAGAGATTGAAAGAACTCTTAGATCACTAAGAAGAAATAAGATACTAGCCATGGCTGAAGAAGAACGTGAGGCACTACCACGCACCTCGAAGGACTATGTACGACCAGTTGTGAATGGAAATTAATGCCAGACAATTAATGCCAACAACTTTGAGCTCAAACCAGCTTTGATTAGTATGGTGCAGCAGGCTCAATTCAATGGATCGCCACTAAATGATCCCAATATTCATTTGGCAACGTTCTTGGAGATTTGCGACACTGTGAAGATCAATGGTGTTACTGAAGACACCATTAGACTAAGATTGTTTCCTTTTTCTTTGAGGGACAAGGCTAGAGGTTGGCTACAATCTCTACAACTGGGAAGCATAATTAGTTGGCAGGACATGGCTGAGAGGTTTCTTGCTAAATTCTTTCCTCCTGCAAAAACAGCCCAACTCAGGAGTCAGATTGGCCAGTTCAAGCAAAATGATTTTGAGTCACTCTATGAAACATGGGAGAGGTATAAAAACTTGGTTTGACGTTGCCCACAACATGGATTGCCAAATTGGTTACAAGTTCAGATGTTCTATGATGGGTTAAATGGGCAAAATCAAACTATAGTTGATGCTGCTTCTGGTGGCACTTTGATGTCGAAGACAGTTGAGGGTTGCTACTGCCCTTTTGGAAGAAATGGCCTCAAACAACTATCAATGCCCAACTGAGAGGACTTTGGCTAAAAAGGTTGCTGGAATTCATGACTTGGAGCCGATAGCAGCCCTTTCAGCTCAAGTAACTACTCTATCTCATCAGATTTCAGCCTTGACAACACAAAGGATACCACAAAGTATAGAATATGTTGCATCTACAAATATAACAATTCCAAGTAATGAAGCGAGTCAAGAACAAGTTCAATATGTCAACAATCGAAACTACGACTATCGTGGTAATCCTATGCCAAATTACTATCATCCAGGGCTTAGAAATCATGAAAATTTTTCATATAGAATCACGAAGAATGTGTTGCAACCTCAACCTCCTCTAGGATTTGATAGCCAACCAAGCGAGAAGAAGATGTCACTTGAGGATGCCATAGTTTCGTTTGTTCAGGAGACCAATGCAAGATTTAAAAAGACTGATTCATGGTTGGTGTGATGACCCGTTTTTGAGTGTATTTTCGCTGAAATAATTGTTTTTATTTTAATTAATATATTAGCTATTTATTTTAATTTATTTGCGTTTTTAAAGTTGGTTTTTAATTTAATTTATTTTATTTGATGTTGTGTTTTATTTAGCTGTTTTGCGGTTTTTTAATCTTTTTGGCGGGTTAGTTTTGCTTTCCGGAATGAGGTTTGGACCTCATCTTTTCCCTACATCTTTTTCCTTTTTCCTCTCTTTTTTCTTTTTCTTTTTCCTTTTTTTTTCTTTTTTCTTCTTTCTTTTTTCTTCTTCTTTCTTTTTTTTCTTTTCTTTTCTTTTTTTTCCCTCCCTTTCTCTCTCCCCGACCGGCTCCCCCTCCCCCCCCGTGCTCTCTCTCTCTTCCCTCCCTCTCCCGCGTCGTCTCTCTCTCTCCTCCGGCCCAGCGCCGTCCGGCCACCTCCCGACCTCCCACCGGTCCCATTTTCTCCCCCTCCCTCCGGTGCACCTCCCCACCGAAAACCACCCCCAACCGGCCGGCCATTTGGCCGGAAGAAGCTTCCAAAGGGCGCACGGATTTCACTCCGATCCGCCGCCGTCGCTCCACCTCCGGCCACCATTTCTTCACCACTTCATCACCGACCTCTTGTCGTCCTAACCCACCCATTTCCGGCCTCCATCGACCACCGGAGCAGCTCCCACGAGCTTGTTTTCCGATTTGCCATTTTCGGCCATTTCCGGCCATTCCGCCGCCACCCACGGCCGTCCGTCACTTCCTATAGCTTCACAACCACCTCTAGACCATACCCTATCAATCTCGTGTCCTAGTTTGTCCTCGTTCAAAAGTGGGTTTTTCGGACCCACGGCCACAGTGAATTTTCACTGTGACGTTGCTGTTTTTCCACCGTTTGCAACGCCGTGAGCTTTCTAAAAATACCGTATAGCGCTGTAAGTATTTTCCAAACCCTATTTTCAGATTTTAATATATATTGCTCATTCAATTGATTTATTTATTTAATTATTTATTTAATTGTTTGTTGTTGGTTGTTGATTCCGGACTGAGTCCGAGGAGTTTCGGGGGTCGGATGGATTGAGGACGGAGTGTTTGTTTGGTTGGTTGTTATTGGTTGTTTCGATTGGGCCGTGTGGTGTGCGTTGCATTTTATTTGTGTGCGTTGCATATCGCGTGCATGTGCATCATGTTTATCGGCGTTTTGGCGTTTGGGTACGTGTGTCTCACGAGCCCAAGCCGTGATGGGTTATTATCACGGTGGAGCTCCTCTGGTCACTCGGGAGCGGTCAATACTGAGTGACATCCCCTGAGTAGTCGTCTGGGCGCTGACGATGTTCGGTACTAGAGGATGGGTCTAGCCCGGTACGTGCGGAGCACGAGTCTAGGCATCGCTCTATTTACCGATTCTGAGGCCCTGCGCGATGACGGAGTAGTATTAGAGGATGGGTCTAGCCCGGTACGTGCTGAGCACGAGTCTAGGCATCGCTCTACTCACTGACTCCGGGAGCGGAAATTAGAGGATGGGTCTAGCCCGGTACGTGAGGAGCACGAGTCTAGGCATCGCTCTATTCACCGATCCCGTGGCCCTTCGCTGGCGAGGGCTAGAGGATGGCCCGGCCCGGTACGTGCATGGCACGAGTCTGGGCATCGCTCGTTTAGGTGTCGCACGCGTAGCCATTCTCTACGGTGTGGCACTGAGCCAGGGTGTGCGGATGATCCCTAGGGGAGATCATGGTGCATACGGAGCGGGTTGTGGTATGGTTTTTCGGTTATGATCCATTTTCTGGGAAAATGGTGGTTTGGGCCATTATCGGGGATAATGGCGAGGTTTGGCTTTATGGAGGTTGGTGGGCCTTATGGGTTTTGGCGTGCGTGGTAAAATATATGTGTTGCGGGGTGTGTGTTTGTTTGATCTTGCTTTCTTGTTGTTTGGGTTATATGTATTTTCATCTGGTAGTGTTTGGGTCATACTTACCTGCGGAACCTTTCTTGGTTCCGTAGCTTTTGGTGCAGAGTTCGAGGAAGAGGAGGAGGAGGCTGAGCCCGAGGATGCGGCTCCGCCGGGTTGCTGATGCCGTACTTTATCTGTATTGGTGTTTTTGTAATATTTTATTTAAGTATGTTTTAAGCAGTTTGTATTACATTAAGAAAAAAAAAATTCTGGTACTTAATTATTGACTTGCTTTCCGCTGCGTTTGTCTTGTGCACTTTGTCGCTCTTGCACACACTTGGCACACGTCGTTAGGATGGTGGTCCGAGTTGTCACCATCCGGACGTCTCGATTTCCCCGTGTTTGGGCGTGGGGATTTGGGGGCGTCACAGGTGGTATCAGAGCAGTTTGGCTCTGGGTAAAACCACATGTCCCGTAGGTAGTACCAGAATGTTTTAAAGTTGTGTGTTAAAAATTATGTTAAGTATAGTTGTTTTATTTGTTTATTTGTTTGAGCTTGTTTGTTTGTTTTATTTATTTAGTTATGTTTTAACATGCCGGTTTCTTTTGTTTCTTGTTGTGTTGTGTTGTTTTGTTTTTGTTGGTTTTATGATGGTTTTATTTGTTTTCTTAAAGGAGGGTCAAGTGTGGTGTTGTGTCAGGAAAATGGGAAGACCAAGGAAAAATACTCAGGAACCGCAAGACAATACCTCCAGAGATGACTCCTTAGCCGAGGCGATAAGGCAGATGACGGAGTTCATGCAACAGAACATTAGGCCACAACAGGCAGGGCCTTGGCCACCACAAGGAGGTCCTTGGCCACCACAAGGACCTTGGCCACCACAAGAAGGACCTTGGCCACCACCCGGAGGGCCTTGGCCACCACCCGGAGGGCCTTGTCCGCCACAGGGAGTGTATTGGCCACAACCAGGAGGTCCTTGGCCATATCAGGGAGGGCCTTGGATGTATCCGGGCGGGTCAAGTAGCATGGTGCAGGCCGGATGCACCTATGAACGCTTCCTAGCGCATCGGACTCCACACTTCACTGGAAATGAGGATCCTCTTCAGGCTGGAAGATGGATCAGAGACCTGGAGAAAACCTTTGAGGTGTGTGGATGTACTGAAGCTCAGCAAGTACTCTACGCCAGCTATCTTTTGCAGGGTATTGCCTCTGATTGGTGGGATACCAGGAGGGTGATGCTGGAAGCTGAGTTGGGATCTTTCGCTGCAGTGACCTGGCAGCGTTTCAAGAAGGAGTTCAATGACCGCTTCTTTCCCGCCTCAGTAAGAAAACAAAAGGCAAGAGAATTCTCTAATTTGGTCCAAGGGGGCACAACAGTGGAACAATACGCCCGGAGGTTCATAGAACTTGAGCAATTCGCTCCTCATCTTGTTGCCACTGAGGAGTTGCGAGCAGAGCGTTTCCAGGAGGGACTACGCCCTGATATACGCCGTTTGGTGGTCAGCCATCGGATATCCACTTTTCAGGAATTAGTGGATGTGGCCACCCTTATAGAGCGGGAAAATAATCTGGGTATGGGCTCCCCTCCAGGGCAAAAGAGGCGGAGTTTTTCTGGTGAAGGAAGCAGCTCGGGTTCGCCCCAGAAGTTTGTTCAGCGGTCTGGGACTCGATCGCAAGCATCCTCAAGTGTTCGCATGGGAGGACGTGTACCTGTATGTGGAATTTGTAATAGAGCTCATGCGGGCGAGTGCTCTTCTGGTGGAGCTCGATGTTTTACTTGTGGCCAGCAGGGCCATTTTTCCCGAGAATGTCCAAGAATGGTTCAAGGGAACCGTGGAGGTAGGCGCGGTGGAAGAACCAACCCGAGACAACCAGTGCAAGCCCGGGTTTATGCTGTCACACCCGGAGAGGTGGATGATGAGGCACCAGCGACCCATGATGCTGGAGTAATCACAGGTATGGATTAAATTAATTTTAAGTTGGATTTAATTTTTGGTGCATTTGGCTCTTTCTTTGTTTTTTTTTGGATTTCATGGGTTGTGTGTTTGGTTCAGGAAGAGTTCGTTTGTATGAGTTTTATGCTTGTACTTTGTTTGATTCCGGTGCTTCACAATCGTTTGTGTCTTCCACGTTTGCTCGGGTGTGTAACTTGGTCACGGAACCGTTGCCGAAGGCCATGGTAGTGGCGCTACCCGATGGCGAGAGGGTGTGGTGTTCCAAAGTTGCTTTGGGATGCCCGTTAAATTTTGAGGGAAGGTTTTTGGATGCTGATCTGGTAGTGTTCAAGCTGTTGGGTTTTGATATCATCCTCGGGATGGATTGGCTATACCGATATTCTGCGACTATTAATTGCAGAAGTCGGACAGTTAGCTTTCAACTTCCGGATGGTGATTGTCTGGAATTCGCGGGGAGTAAATTGAAAGAAAAACCGATGATTATATCGGCGATGCAGGCAAGAAGAGAAATTGCATGGGGAGCGGATGCATTCTTGGTCCAGATGGTGTCCACGCCGTCTGAGAAGAAGTCCTTGGCAGACATTCCAGTTGTGGAAGAGTTCCCCGATGTGTTTGTGGATGATTTGCCCGGACTACCCCCAGTGCGAGAGATGGAGTTTGTTATAGATTTGGAACCTGGAGCGGCTCCTGTGCATAAGGCTCCTTACCGCATGGCACCGGCTGAATTGAAAGAGTTGAAGACTCAGTTACAAGAATTAGTAGAGAAGGGATTTATTCAGCCTAGTACGTCGCCATGGGGTGCTCCAGTTTTATTTGTTAAAAAGAAAGATGGAACTCTTCGTATGTGCATTGACTATCGGGAGTTGAACAAGGTGACCATCAAAAATAAATATCCTCTCCCGCGGATAGATGATTTATTTGACCAGCTTCAGGGAGCAGCCGTGTTCTCTAAAATTGATCTGAGGTCGGGATACTACCAGTTGAGAATCAGAGAGCAGGATGTGCCTAAAACTGCTTTCAGGTCGAGGTATGGACACTATGAATTTAAGGTGATGCCGTTTGGGTTAGCTAATGCTCCTGCTGCTTTCATGGATTTAATGAATCGGGTGTTCCAACCTTATCTGGATTCTTTTGTGGTGGTATTTATTGATGATATACTGATTTATTCTCGAGATGTTGAAGAGCATGTGTATCATCTTAGTCTGGTACTTGAAAGATTGAGAGAACACCGGCTATATGCCAAGCTTAGCAAGTGTGAGTTCTGGTTGGAAGAAGTTAAATTTCTCGGGCATGTAATTTCCAGGGGCGGGTTGGCAGTTGATCCTAGTAAAATAGAAGCCATTTTGTCATGGCCACGCCCGACTACAGTACGGGAGATCAGGAGTTTCTTGGGGCTCGCCGGTTATTATCGAAGATTTGTTGAAGGTTTTGCTCGCCTATCCGGACCTCTCACAGCCTTGACTCGGAAGAATACAGAATTTATATGGTCAGATAAATGTGAGAGAAGCTTCCAGGAATTAAAGAACAGGTTGACGACGGCACCAGTGTTAGCACTCCCTGAACCGCATAAGCCTTTCGTAGTCTTCAGCGATGCGTCCAAGTTTGGGTTGGGTTGTGTCCTTATGCAGGAAGGACGGGTTGTAGCCTATGCATCTCGTCAGCTTAAGGACCATGAAAAGAATTACCCGACGCACGATCTAGAATTGGCTGCGATTGTTTTTGCACTCAAGATCTGGCGGCATTTCTTGTATGGGGAAGCTTGTGAGGTATTTACTGACCATAAGAGTTTGAAGCATTTGTTTTCCCAGAAAAATTTGAATATGAGGCAAAGGCGGTGGCTAGAGCTAATCAGTGACTATCAGTGTGAGATCAAGTACCATCCAGGAAAGGCTAATATAGTTGCTGATGCTTTGAGCCGGAAGTCACATTTGGAAGACGAAGCTGAGCCGTCGGAAGTGGATTCGTTACTTTGTGGGATGAGAAGGCTCCTACTAGAGAGTTCGCAGCAAGTGGAGATTTTATCATCAGTTCTTGATATTCGGGTAACCGATTTTGAAGAATTGAAAGCTCTCCAAAGAAAGGATTCGAAGCTGCTGAACATCAGGAAAAGAGTTCGAAAGTCTCGAGGGTCGTTGCACTATAGCTTGGATAGTAATGGGATATTACGGTTCCGAGATCGCAGAGTGGTTCCAAAGGACTCAGATTTCAAAGAGCAGATCATGGCGGAAGCTCATGCGGCCCCTTATTCTGTTCATCCCGGCAGTACAAAAATGTATCGGAACTTGAAGAAGAATTACTGGTGGGATGGAATGAAGAAGGACATCGCCTTACATGTTGAAAAATGCCACACATGCCGACAGGTAAAGGCCGAACATCAGAGACCTGCAGGTGTGCTCCAACCCCTCCCTATTCCTGAGTGGAAATGGGATGACATCACGATGGATTTTGTTGTGGGTATGCCGAGAACGCCTAGTGGGAAGAATTCTGTTTGGGTGATTGTGGACCGGTTGACGAAGAGTGCTCATTTTCTGCCTGTTAATAACACCGACTCTTTGGGTAAGTTAACCCGTTTGTATGTCAAGGAGATAGTGCGGCTACACGGCATACCAAAGAGTATAGTGTCGGATCGGGACCCGAGGTTCACATCGCAGTTCTGGAAGAGTTTACAGGCAGCTTTGGGTACTAAATTGAAGTTCAGTACTGCTTATCACCCGCAGACAGACGGCCAGTCAGAACGCACCATTCAGACTTTGGAAGACATGCTGCGAGCGTGTGTCATGGAATTCCAAGGGAGTTGGGAAAACCATTTGCCGCTCATTGAGTTTGCCTACAATAACAGCTTCCATGCGACCATTCAGATGGCTCCCTACGAAGCTCTTTATGGGAGAAAGTGCAGGTCGCCCTTGTGTTGGGATGAAGTTGGGGAGAGTAGGGTAATTGGACCCGAACTAATTCAAGAGATGCAAAGCCAAGTCCGGATCATCAGAGATAAAATGGCGACAGCTCAGAGTCGCCAGAAAAGCTACGCTGATACCAGGAGGAGAGAATTGTCATTTGAAGTTGGTGATTGGGTTTATCTTAAAGTCTCTCCCATGAGAGGTGTCAAGCGTTTTGGTAAGAAGAGGAAGCTAGATCCGAGGTATGTCGGCCCTTTTCAGATTCTGGAGAGAGTAGGGTCCGTCGCCTACAGAGTTGCTTTGCCAGATTATTTTGGGGATGTTCATGATGTCTTCCACATATCATCCCTAAAGAAGAGCTTTGGACAGCAAGAGCCACGCTTCGTCGACCCAGCAAGTATTCAGTTACAACCGGATCTCACTTATGAAGTTGTTCCGTCGCAGATTTTGGATTGGAAGGAACAACAATTGAGGTCCAAGACGATACCGTTGGTTAAAGTGGCTTGGGGAGATCCGCTAGCACAAGACTTCTCTTGGGAGCGAGTGGCGGACATGAGGGGGCAGTATCCATATTTGTTTGAATGATGAAGGTATGTATTTTAATCTTGGTCTCAGTTGGTTCATGTGTGTTTGTGTGGCTTGGTTTAAGTTGGTGGTGATCTTGCAATTTCGAGGACGAAATTGTTTTTAAGGAGGGGAGGATGTGATGACCCGTTTTTGAGTGTATTTTCGCTGAAATAATTGTTTTTATTTTAATTAATATATTAGCTATTTATTTTAATTTATTTGCGTTTTTAAAGTTGGTTTTTAATTTAATTTATTTTATTTGATGTTGTGTTTTATTTAGTTGTTTTGCGGTTTTTTAATCTTTTTGGCGGGTTAGTTTTGCTTTCCGGAATGAGGTTTGGACCAAAGGGCGCACGGATTTCACTCCGATCCGCCGCCGTCGCTCCACCTCCGGCCACCATTTCTTCACCACTTCATCACCGACCTCTTGCCGTCCTAACCCACCCATTTCCGGCCTCCATCGACCACCGGAGCAGCTCCCACGAGCTTGTTTTCCGATTTGCCATTTTCGGCCATTTCCGGCCATTCCGCCGCCACCCACGGCCGTCCGTCACTTCCTATAGCTTCACAACCACCTCTAGACCATACCCTATCAATCTCGTGTCCTAGTTTGTCCCCGTTCAAAAGTGGGTTTTTCGGACCCACGGCCACAGTGAATTTTCACTGTGACGTTGCTGTTTTTCCGCCGTTTGCAACGCCGTGAGCTTTCTAAAAATACCGTATAGCGCTGTAAGTATTTTCCAAACCCCATTTTCAGATTTTAATATATATTGCTCATTCAATTGATTTATTTATTTAATTATTTATTTAATTGTTTGTTGTTGGTTGTTGATTCCGGACTGAGTCCGAGGAGTTTCGGGGGTCGGATGGATTGAGGACGGAGTGTTTGTTTGGTTGGTTGTTATTGGTTGTTTCGATTGGGCCGTGTGGTGTGCGTTGCATTTTATTTGTGTGCGTTGCATATCGCGTGCATGTGCATCATGTTTATCGGCGTTTTGGCGTTTGGGTGCGTGTGTCTCACGAGCCCAAGCCGTGATGGGTTATTATCACGGTGGAGCTCCTCTGGTCACTCGGGAGCGGTCAATACTGAGTGACATCCCCTGAGTAGTCGTCTGGGCGCTGACGATGTTCGGTACTAGAGGATGGGTCTAGCCCGGTACGTGCGGAGCACGAGTCTAGGCATCGCTCTATTCACCGATTCTGAGGCCCTGCGCGATGACGGAGTAGTATTAGAGGATGGGTCTAGCCCGGTACGTGCTGAGCACGAGTCTAGGCATCGCTCTACTCACTGACTCCGGGAGCAGAAATTAGAGGATGGGTCTAGCCCGGTACGTGCGGAGCACGAGTCTAGGCATCGCTCTATTCACCGATCCCGTGGCCCTTCGCTGGCGAGGGCTAGAGGATGGCCCGGCCCGGTACGTGCATGGCACGAGTCTGGGCATCGCTCGTTTAGGTGTCGCACGCGTAGCCGTTCTCTACGGTGTGGCACTGAGCCAGGGTGTGCGGATGATCCCTAGGGGAGATCATGGTGCATACGGAGCGGGTTGTGGTATGGTTTTTCGGTTATGATCCATTTTCTGGGAAAATGGTGGTTTGGGCCATTATCGGGGATAATGGCGAGGTTTGGCTTTATGGAGGTTGGTGGGCCTTATGGGTTTTGGCGTGCGTGGTAAAATATATGTGTTGCGGGGTGTGTGTTTGTTTGATCTTGCTTTCTTGTTGTTTGGGTTATATGTATTTTCATCTGGTAGTGTTTGGGTCATACTTACCTGCGGAACCTTTCTTGGTTCCGTAGCTTTTGGTGCAGAGTTCGAGGAAGAGGAGGAGGAGGCTGAGCCCGAGGATGCGGCTCCGCCGGGTTGCTGATGCCGTACTTTATCTGTATTGGTGTTTTTGTAATATTTTATTTAAGTATGTTTTAAGCAGTTTGTATTACATTAAGAAAAAAAAAATTCTGGTACTTAATTATTGACTTGCTTTCCGCTGCGTTTGTCTTGTGCACTTTGTCGCTCTTGCACACACTTGGCACACGTCGTTAGGATGGTGGTCCGGGTTGTCATCATCCGGACGTCTCGATTTCCCCGTGTTTGGGCGTGGGGATTTGGGGGCGTCACAGTTGGACAACATAGAGACTCATTATAGCAATATGGGAGCCAATATAAAGAATCTTGAAGTGCAAATTGGGCAACTAGCCACTACCATCAATGCCCAACAAAGAGGAGCTTTTCCTAGCAACACTGAAGTGAATCCAAAGGAACAATGCAAGGCCATTACACTTAGGAGTGGAAAAGAAATTGAGAGGTCACCATTAAAGGAGAACAAGTCCACCCCTACCGCTGCGAAGAATGGCCAAAGCAAAGATCAAGTAAAAGAAGAGGAGATTGTCAATGATACACTAAGAGAGACAGACTTGCCTCCAGCAATTTCATTTCCTGACAATCCTCCTATTCTTACTCCTCCACTTCCTTATCCTCAGCGTTTTCAAAAGCAAAAATTAGATAAACAATTCTCTAAGTTTTTGGATATTTTTAAGAAAATTCACATAAATATTCCTTTTGCAGATGCCTTGGAACAAATGCCAAATTATGTCAAATTTCTAAAGGACATCATTTCCAAGAAGAGAAGGTTGGAGGAGTTTGAAACAGTGAAGCTTTCTGAAGAATGCAGTACCATTTTTCAAAAGAAATTGCCTCAAAAATTAAAAGATCCGGGGAGTTTCACTTTGCCTTGCACTATTGGAGATTCATTTCTTGATAGAGTTTTATGTGATCTTGGTGCTAGCATTAATCTTATGCCACTTTCTGTTTGCAGGAAATTAGGACTTGGAGAGATGAAGCATACAACAATTTCCTTGCAACTAGCGGATCGGTCCATCAAGTATCCACATGAAATCATAGAAGACGTATTGGTAAAGGTGGATAAATTTATCTTCCCTGCTGATTTTGTGGTGTTAGATATGGAGGAAGATGAAGATGTCCCACTAATTCTTGGTCGACCATTCTTGGCTACGGGAAGAGCTTTGATTGATGTTCAAAAGGGTGAATTAACATTGAGAGTTAATAAGGAAGAAGTTATGTTCAACATCTAACAAGCCATGAAATGTCTAGAAGATCCAAGTACTTGCTTTCGGGTAGATGTCATTAAGCAATTTGTAGAAGAGGCCTTTCAAGAAGATATGCCATCCAATCACCTAGAACGATGTATCACCACTTCATCTCATACTTTTGATTTTAATAATTCTGCAGTTTGTGAATCTGACTTGCCTTTAGTTAGTGAAGAATTTCTCTACTATGTTTTTGCTTTGGGAGCATTACAGCAGGTTACATCACTTAGTAATTAAGTGGGGAAGCTAGAGCCGGTGGTAGCAAAGGTTGAATCTAAAAATGCTAAAGAAAAGATGCAGAAAAATACAACTCCAGAGTTGAAGCAATTACCTGAGCATCTTTGTTATGCGTTCTTGGGTGATAGTGATACCTTTCCAGTGATTGTTGCTACATCTCTCACACCCGAAGAAGAGGAAAAGTTGCTGCGTGTATTGAGGGAGCATAGAACAGCCTTGGGATGGACTATTTCTGACATAAAAGGAATAAGTCCCTCCATTTGTATGCACAAGATTTTAATAGAGGAGCTTTACAAACCAACGATCGAGCACCAAAGATGTGACGCCCCCAAATCCCCACGCACGAACACGGGAAAATTGAGACGTCCAGATGATGACATCACGAGTCATCATCCTATCGACGTGTGCCAAGTGTGTGAAAAAGCGACGAATGTGCATGAGAAAAACGCAACGAAAAGCAAGTCAATAACTAAGTACCAGAATTTTTCTCGTTTAATACAAAACTATTCAAAACATACATAAATAAATATTACAAAACACAAATATAATTTTAAACTAAATACAAAACATAACATCAGCACCCTGGCGGAGCCGCATCCTTGGGCTCAGCCTCCTCCTCCTCATCCTCGATCTCTGCACCAAAATCTACGATACCAAAAATGGTACCGCAAGTAAGTAAACTCCAAACACCACTAGATAAAAATATATAAAACTCAAACAATATACATGAAATAAAAACCAATGCACATGCGCCATAAAACATAACTTTTACACGCACGCCAAAAACCCATTTGGCCCACAAAAACATATCCTTAAAACCAAGCCTCGCCATTATCCCAGATAATGGCCCAAACCACCATTTTCCCAGAAAATGGATCAAAAACCTCGGAAACTAAACATCGCCATTTTCGCAGAAAATGGCCCACATCCGAAAACCATAAAAACAATCCGGTTATGCATGCACCATGATCTCCCCTAGGGATCACCCGCATACCCTGGCTCTGTGCCACACCGCAGGTAACGACTATGCATGTGACACCTAAACGAGCGATGCCCAAACTCGTGCCTCGCCACTCTAGGGACCACGGAGTCGACACGACAGCGTTACCGTATCGTGCGATCCGGTGGTCACCCTGCAACAACCCCCGAGTGACCAGAGGAGCTCCACCGAGATAATAACTCATCCCGGCTTGGGCTCGTGAGACACACGCATCCAAAAACTATTTACGCCAATAAAACGGGATTTTCCCGATTAAAACAATATGCACATAAACACCACAATATGCAACTCACACCTCATAGCACAAATAATCAAGCAAACACAAACAAGCAAAACCAAGCACTCCGTCCTCAATCCATCCGACCCCCGAACTCCTCGGACTCAATCCGGAATCAGCCAACCAACAACAATTAATTATTAAAAGAGCAAAATATATTTAAATCTAAAAGTAGGGTTTAGAAAATATTTACAGCGCTATATGGTATTTTTAGAAAACACGCGGCGTTGCAAACGGCGGAAGGAAAGCAACGTAACAGTGAAATTTCACTGTGGCCGTGGGTTGTAAAATACCCACTTTTGAACTGAGACAAACCAAGGCTTGGGATTGATAGGGAATGGCCTTGAAATATTTATGAAGTTAAGGGAAATGAGTTTTGGCCGTGGGTGGTGGTGGAAATGGCGATCGAAGGCCAAAAAGGGGCTAAATGGAGTTGAGCTCGTGGGAGCTGCTCCAGCAACGGATCGAGGCCAGAAATGGGTGGGTTAGGTCAGCAAGGGGTAGGGGAAGAAGCAATGAAAAGATGGTGGCCAGAGGTGGTGCGATGGCGCCGGAAACGGTGAAAAACCGTATGGCTTGGAGGAGCTCGTGGCGGCTAACGGTGGCTCGGATGGAGGTGAAACTTGGTGGGGATGTTCACCGGTGAGAGAGGAAGAAAACTGGGTGGGTGGTGTAGGCCACACCACCGGCGAGTGGCGGTTCTGAGCTGCGAAAGCAACCTGCGACAGGGGCAAAAACAGAGCAGGTGCAGCGACTTCCGGCGGCTCGCAGAGGCTAATGGCTGGTCCAATGGCTCTGAAAATTGGTGGGGATGATCTCTGGTGGAAGGGGAAGAGAATGGTGGTGGTGGTGCACTAAGCGGTGGCCGGACGGCGGAGAACTGGATGGTCAAAGGGGCAGCGATGGGAAGGAGAAAAGAGAGAAGAGCTGCGCGGGGAGAGAGAAACCGAGAAGGAAAGAGGAAGAAAAAGGAAGAAAAGAAGAAAAGAAGAAAAAGAAAGAGGAAAAGGGAAAAAGAAAAAGAGAAAAGAAAAGAAATGAGGTCCAATCCTCATTTCGGAAACCAAAAACAGATCCGTCAAAAACGATATTAAAAACTGTAAAACGACTAAAATAAATTAAACACCACCTCAAATAAATTAAAAACCAATTAAAACACATTAATTTAAAATAAATAAACTAATATATTAATTAAATTAAAAACAGCCCTTCAGTGAAAATGCACATAAAAGCAGGTCATCACATCCTCCCCCCCTTAAAAATAAATTTCGTCCTCGAAATTTGCAAGATCAACTACCAACTTAAATCAAATCACATAAACCAATTATGACTAAGGTTAAGAAACGTACCGTCTTTACTCAAACAAGTATGTGTATTGTTCCCTCATGTCCGCTACTCGCTCCCAAGAGAAGTCTTGAGCTAATGGATCTCCCTATGCCACCTTAACCAAAGGTATCGTTTTGGACCTCAACTGTTGCTCCTTCCAATCCATGATCTGCGACGGAACAACTTCATAAGTGAGATCCAGTTGCAACTGAATACTCTCTGGGTTGACAAAGCGTGGCTCTTGTTGTCCAAAGCTCTTCTTCAAGGATGATACATGGAAGACATCATGAATATCCCCAAAATACTCTAGCAAAGCAACTCTATAGGCGACAGGCCCTACCTTCTCCAGAATCTGAAAAGGGCCGATATACCTCAGATCCAGTTTCCTCTTCTTACCAAAACACTTAAAACCTCTCATGGGAGAGACTTTGAGATAAACCCAATCACCTTCTTCAAAAGATAACTCTCTCCTCCTGGTGTCAGCATAGCTTTTCTGACGACTCTGAGCTGCCGCCATTTTATCCCTGATGATCCGAACTTGGGTTTGCATCTCTTGAATTATTTCGGATCCAATTATCCTACTCTCCCCGACTTCATCCCAACACAAGAGCGATCTACACTTCCTCCCGTAAAGAGCTTCATAGGGAGCCATCTGAATGGTCGCATGGAAGCTGTTATTATATGCAAACATTATGAGCGGCAAATGGTTTTCCCAACTCCCTTGAAATTCCATGACACACGCTCGCAACATGTCTTCAAGGGTCTGAATGGTGTGCTCCGATTGGCCGTCTGTCTGTGGGTGGTAAGCAGTACTGAACTTCAACTTAGTACCCAAAGCTGCCTGCAAACTCTTCCAGAACTGCGACGTGAAGTTTGGGTCTCGATCCGACACTATACTCTTCAGAATGCCGTGCAGCCACACTATCTCTTTCATGTACAAGCGTGTCAACTTACCCAAGGAATCGGTGATATTAACATGCAAGAAATGAGCGCTCTTCGTTAACCGGTCAACAATCACCCAAACAGAATTTTTCCCACTAGGCGTTCTCGGCAAACCCACTACAAAGTCCATCGTGATGTCATCCCATTTCCACTCAGGAATAGGGAGGGGTTAGAGCATACCAGCGGGTCTTTGATGCTCGGCCTTCACTTGACGACATGTGTGACATTTCTCAACATATAAGGCAATATCCCTCTTCATTCCATCCCACCAGTAATTTTTCTTCAAGTCCCGGTACATCTTTGTACTGCCGGGATGAACTGAATAAGGGGCCGCATGAGCTTCTGCCATGATCCGCTTCTTGAATTCTGAATCTTTGGGGACCACTCTGCGATCTCAGAACCGAAGTATTCCATCTTTATCCATACTATAGTGCAACGACCCTCGAGATTTTCTGACTCTTTTTCTGATATTCAGCAGCTTCGGATCCTTCCTTTGAAGAGTCTTCAATTCCTCAAAATCAGTTACCCGAACATCAAGAACTGAAGATAGAATCTCTTCTTGCTGCGAACTTTCCATAAGGAGCCTTCTCATCCCACAAAGCAAAGAATCCAATTCTGACTGCTCAGCTTCATCTTCTAAGTGCGATTTTCGGCTCAAAGCATCAGCAACTATATTGGCCTTCCCCGGATGGTACTTGATCTCACACTGGTAGTCACTGATTAGCTCTAGCCATCGCCTTTACCTCATGTTCAGATTTTTCTGGGAAAGCAAATGCTTCAAGCTCTTGTGATCAGTGTATACCTCGCATGCTTCCCCATACAAAAAGTGCCGCCAGATCTTAAGAGCAAAAACAATCGCAGCCAATTCCAAATCGTGCGTTGGATAATTCTTCTCATGGTCCTTTAGCTGACGAGATGCGTAGGCAACAACCCGTCCTTCCTGCATAAGGACACAACCCAAACCAAACTTAGACGCATTACTGAAGACTACGAATGACTTATGCGGTTCTGGAAGCGCTAACACTGGTGTCGTCGTCAACATGTTCTTTAATTCTTGGAAGCTTCTCTCACACTTATCTGACCAAACAAATTCTGCATTCTTCCGAGTCAAAGCTGTGAGAGGTCCGGATAGGCGAGCAAATCCCTCCACAAATCTTCGGTAATAACCAGCAAGCCCCAAGAAACTCCGGATCTCGAGCACTGTAGTCGGACGCGGCCATGACAAAATGGCTTCCACCTTACTAGGATCAACAGCCACTATGTCTAGGGAAATCACATGCCCAAGAAATCTGACTTCCTCCAGCCAGAATTCACACTTGCTGAGCTTGGCATACAACTGGTGTTCTCTCAATTTCCCAAGTACCAGACGAAGATGATACACATGTTCTTCAACATCTCGGGAATAAATCAGAATATCATCAATAAACACTACCACAAAGGAATCCAGATAAGGTCGAAATACTCGATTCATTAAATCCATGAAAGCAGCAGGGGCATTAGCTAACCCAAACGGCATCACCTTAAATTCATAATGCCCATACCTCGACCTGAAAGCAGTTTTAGGCACATCCTTGTCTATGATCCTCAGCTGGTAGTATCCCGACCTCAAATCAATCTTCGAGAACACAGCTGCTCCTTGAAGCTGATCAAATAAATCGTCGATCCGCGGGAGAGGATATTTATTTTTGATGGTCACCTTGTTTAATTCCCGATAATCGATGCACATACGGAGGGTTCCATCTTTCTTTTTAACAAACAAAACTGGCGCACCCCACGGCGACGTACTAGGTTGAATAAATCCCTTATCTACCAGCTCTTGCAACTGAGTCTTCAACTCTTTTAATTCAGCCGGTACCATGCGATAAGGAGCTTTATGTACAGGAGCTGCTCCAGGTTCCAAGTCTATAACAAACTCCATTTCCCGAACAGGGGGTAGTCCGGGCAAGTCATCCACAAACACATCGGGGAATTCTTCCACAACTAGAATGTCTACCAAAGACTTCTTCTCGGACGGCGTAGACACCATCTGAACTAAGAATGCATCCGCTCCCCATGCAATCTCTCTTCTTGCTTGAATTGCCAATATAATTACCGGATTTTCTTTTAACTTACTCCCTGTAAATTCCAGACAATCACCATCTAGAAGCTGAAAGGTAATTACCCGACTTCTGCAATTAATACTCGCAGAATATCGGTATAGCCAATCCATCCCGAGGGTGATATCAAAACCCAACAGCTTAAACACAACCAAATCAGCATCCAAGAACCTTCCATCAAAATTTAACGAGCATCCCAATGCAACCTTGGAGCACCATACCATTTCACCATCGGGTAAAGCCACTACCAATGACTTTGGCAAAGGTTCCGTGACCAAATTACACATTCGCACAAACGTGGAAAATACAAATGACCGTGAAGCACCGGAATCAAACAAAGTGCAAGCATAAAACTCATACAAACGAACTCTCCCTGAACCAAACACATAACCCATGAAATCCAAAATAAAAAAGGAGAAACCAAATACACCAAAATTAAATCCAACATAAAATTAAATTAAATTAATCCATACCTGTAATTACTCCAGCATCATGAGTCGCTGGTGCCTCATCATCCACATCTCCGGGTGTGACAGCATAAACCCGGGCTTGCACTGCTTGCCTTGGATTTGTTCTTCCACCGCGTCTATCTCCATGGCTTCCTTGAGCTGTTCTTGGACATTCTCGGGCAAAGTGACCCTGCTGGCCACAATTATAACATCGAGCCCCACCAGAAAGGCACTCACCCACATGGGCTCTATTACAAACTCCGCAAACAGGCACACGTCCTCCCATGCGAACACCTGAGGATGCTTGCGGTCGAGTTCCGGTCCGCTGAACAAATTTCTGAGGCGAACCCGAGCTACTTCCTTCACCAGAAAAACTCCGCCTCTTATGACCCGGAGGGGAGCCCATACTCAGATTATTCTCTTGCTCCACAAGGGTGGCCACATCCACTAAGTCCTGAAAAGTGGATATCCGATGGCTGATCACCATACGGCGTATATCAGGGCGCAGTCCCTCCTGAAAATGCTCTGCTCACATCTCCTCTGTGGCGATAAGGTGGGGAGCAAATCGCCCAAGTTTTATAAACCTTCAGGCGTACTGTTCCACTGTCATGCCTCCTTGGACCAAATTTGAGAACTCTCTTGCCTTTTACTTCCTTACCAATGCGGGAAAGAAGCGGTCGTTAAATTCTTTCTTGAAGCGTTGCCAGGTTACAGCGGCGAATGACCCCAACTCTGCTTCTAGCATCACCCTCTTGGTATCCCACCAATCAAAAGCGGTGCTTTGCAATAGATAGTTGGCGTAGAGTACCTGTTGCGCTTCGGTGCAACCACACACCTCAAAAGTTCTTTCCAGGTCTTTGATCCACTTTCCAGCTTGAAGCAGATCCTCTTCTCCAGTGAAGTGTGGGGTCCTATGCACCAGAAAGCGCTCATAGGTGCATCCGGCTTGCACCATGCTGCTAGATCCTCTCGGGTAAAGCCAAGGCCCTACCTGATATGGCCAAGGACCTCCTGGTTACGGCCAAAGTCCTTCTTGTTGCGGACAAGGCCCTCCTTGTGGCGGCCAGGGACCCCCTTGTTGTGGCCAAGGTCCCCCTGGTTGTGGCCAAGGCCCTGTCTGCTGTGGCCTAAAATTTTGCTGCATAAACTCCGTCATCTGCCGTATGGCTTGGGCTATGGAGTCATCTCTTGACGTATTGTCCCGTGGCTCCTGAGTAAATTTCTTTGGCCTCCCCATTTTCCTGCCACCACAACCTTTGACCCCCTTTAAGAAAACAAAAACAAATAAAACCAACAACAAACAAAAACAGAACCAAAGACCAACACCACATCACACAAAACAAAAGAAACCAGCTTGCAAAAACATAACTAAATAAATAAAAACAAACAAACAAGTTCAAACAAATAAAACAAATAAACAAAACAAAGAACAACTTTACTTAACATAATTTTTTTTTTAAAACACAACCTTAAAACATTCTGGTACTACCTACGGGACATGTGGTTTTTACCCAGAGCCAAACCGCTCTGATACTACCTGTGACGCCCCCAAATCCCCACGCACGAACACGGAAAAATTGAGACGTCTGGATGATGACATCACGGGTCATCATCCTATCGACGCGTGCCAAGTGTGTGAAAAAACGACGAATGTGCACGAGAAAAACGCAACGAAAAGCAAGTCAATAACTAAGTACCAGAATTTTTCTTGTTTAATACAAAACTATTCAAAACATACATAAATAAATATTACAAAACACAAATATAATTTTAAACTAAATACAAAACATAACATCAGCACCCCGGCGGAGCCGCATCCTCTGGCTCAGCCTCCTCCTCCTCATCCTCGATCTCTGCACCAAAATCTACGGTACCAAAAATGGTGCCGCAGGTAAGTAAACTCCAAACACCACTAGATAAAAACATATAAAACTCAAACAATATACATGAAATAAAAACCAATGCACATGCGCCATAAAACATAACTTTTACACGCACGCCAAAAACCCATTTGGCCCACAAAAACATATCCTTAAAACCAAGCCTCGTCATTATCCCAGATAATGGCCCAAACCATCATTTTCCTAGAAAATGGATCAAAAACCTCAGAAACCAAACATCGCCATTTTCCCAGAAAATGGCCCACATCCGAAAACCATAAAAACAATCCGGTTATGCATGCACCATGATCTCCCCTAGGGATCACCCGCATACCCTGGCTCTGTGCCACACCGCAGGTAACGACTACGCATGTGACACCTAAACGAGCAATGCCCAGACTCACACCTCACGCGTACCTGGCCAGGCCATCCTCTAGTCCCCGCCACTCTAGGGACCACGGAGTCGACACGACAGCGTTACCGTATCGTACGATCCGGTCGTCACCCTGCGACAACCCAGGGGATGTCACTCAGTTTTATCCACTCCCGATTGACCAGAGGAGCTCCACCGAGATAATTGGTGGGGATGATCTCTGGTGGAAAAGGAAGAGAATGGTGGTGGTGGTGCACTAAATGGTGGCCGGATGGCGGAGAACTGGGCGGTCAAAGGGGCTGCGACGGGAAGGAGAAAAGAGAGAAGAGCTGCGCGAAGAGAGAGAAACCGGGAAGGAAAGAGGAAGAAAAAGGAAGAAAAGAAGAAAAGAAGAAAAAGAAAAAGGGAAAGGGAAAAAGAAAAAGAGAAAAGAAAAGAAATGAGGTCCAATCCTCACTCCGGAAACCAAAAACAGATCCGCCGAAAACGATATTAAAAACGGTAAAACGACTAAAATAAATTAAACACCACCTCAAATAAATTAAAAACCAATTTAAACACATTAATTTAAAATAAATAAACTAATATATTAATTAAATTAAAAATAACCCTTCAGTGAAAATACACGTAAAAGCGGGTCATCACAAAAGAAGATTAAATCCAGCAATGAAGGAAGTCGTGAGAGCTGAAATTTTGAAACTCCTTAATGCTGGAATTATATATGCTACTTCAGATAGTTTATGGGTAAGTCCAGTGCAAGTTGTACCAAAGAAGGGTGGAATGACAATGGTGAAAAATGGCAATAATGAGTTCATTCCTACAAGAACGGTCACGGGATGGCATGTATGCATGGATTACTGTAAGTTGAATAAAGCAACAAGGAAGGATCATTTTCCACTTCCATTCATTGATCAAATGATGGATCGATTGGCTGGGTACTCCTACTATTGTTTTTTGGATGGTTATTCGGGGTATAATCAGATTGCTATAGCTCCTGAAGATCAAGAGAGAACTACATTCACATGCCCCTATAGAACGTTTACTTTTAGGAGGATGCCCTTTGGATTGTGCAACGCCCCTGCGACATTTCAACGTTGCATGATAGCTTTCTTTTTTGATATGGTGGAAGATATAATGGAAGTTTTCATGGATGATTTTTCAGTTTTTGGTACATCTTTTGATCATTGTTTGCATAACTTAGCTTTTGTTTTGCAAAGATGTGAAGATAAAAATCTAGTCCTGAACTGGGAGAAGTGTCATTTCATGGTTCAAGAAGGGATCGTGCTTGGCCATAGAGTGTCATCTAAAGGAATTGAGGTGGATCGAGCCAAAATTGCAACCATAGAGAAACTACCACCTCCAAAGAATGTGAAGGGAATTAGAAGTTTTCTGGGACATGCGGGATTTTATAGAAGATTTATCAAGGAATTTTCTAAATTCTCTAAACCTTTATGTAATCTTCTTGAGAAAAATTCTGCATTTGACTTTGATGTTGTTTGTTTGCAGGCCTTTAATGCACTCAAGGAGAAACTAATTTCAACACCAATTGTGATTGTGCCTGATTGGAGTCAACCTTTTGAAGTTATGTGCGATGTAAGTGACTTTGCAATTGGAGCAGTGTTGGGGCAAAGGCGAGACAAGTTGTTTAGAGCCATCTATTATGCAAGCCGGACATTGAATGAAGCTCAGTTGAATTATACGCTAACTGAGAAGGAGGTGCTTGCTATGGTGTTTGCTTGTGATAAATTTTGGTCTTACCTCATTGGTACAAAGGTAATAGTGTTCACTAATCATGCAGCACTTCGCTATTTGTTTGGCAAGAAGGATGCTAAGCCTAGGCTAATTCGTTGGATCCCACTTCTTTAAGAATTTGATTTGGAGATTCGAGACAAGAAAGTAAGTGAAAATTTAGTGGCTGACCATCTCTCTCGATTAGAGCAAGAGGAAGAAAGACCAGATTCAGTGGTCCAAGAGGCATTCCCTGATGAGCAATTGTTTGCATGTGAGATCAAACTTCCGTGGTATGCTGATATTGTTAACTACCTAGCTTGTAAGGTTTTACCACCTGATCTTACTTACCATCAACGTAAGAAGTTTTTGCATGATGTGAATTATTATCTTTGGGATGAGCCTTTGTTGTTCAAAAGATGCCCTGATCAAATCATTAGAAGATGTGTGCTAGAAGAAAAGATGCAAGACATCCTCCATCAATGACATTCATCATCATATGGTGGACACTTTGGAGCCACCCGTACAACAGCTAAGGTACTTCAAAGTGGGTTCTTTTGGCCTTCTATTTTTCGTGATAGTTACACTTTGGTGAAAACTTGTGACCGGTGCCAACGTATGGGAAATATTTCAAGGCGTCATGAGTTACCACTAAAAGGTATTTTAGAAGTTGAGTTGTTTGATGTTTGGGGAATAGATTTTATGGGGCCTTTTCCTCCTTCTTTTGGTTTTGCTTATATCTTATTAGCAGTTGACTATGTGTCAAAATGGGTGGAAGCAATTGCTACAATAACAAATGATGCAAATGTAGTGCTCAAATTTCTGCACAAGAATATATTCACAAGATTTGGCACTCCACGAGCTATTATTAGTGATGAAGGGACTCACTTTTGCAACAAGTTGTTTAATAATCTTCTTTCTAAATATGGTGTAAAGCACAAGATAGCACTTGCTTACCATCCTCAAACTAATGGCCAAGCTGAAATTTCAAATAGAGAAATCAAGAACATCCTTGAAAAGACGGTCAAAACCAATAGAAAGGATTGGGCAAAGAAGCTTGATGATGCTTTGTGGGCATACCGTACAGCCTTTAAAACACCTATCGGGATGTCTCCATACCGATTAGTGTTTGGAAAGGCATGTCATTTTCCTGTGGAGTTGGAGCATAGAGCTTATTGGACTGTAAAAAAATTTAACTTTGATTTGAAGGCAGCAGGTGAAAAGCGACTTCTTCAATTGAATGAGATGGAAGAGTTCTGGAATTATGCATATGAAAATGCAAAGATCTATAAAGAAAGGACGAAGAAGTGGCATAACAAACAGATTCTTAGGCGAGAGTTTGCACCAGGGCAACAAGTTATACTCTTCAATTCATGACTCAAACTATTCACAGGAAAGTTAAAATCAAGATGGACAGGTCCTTATACAATTCATGAAATTTTCTCTTTTGGAGCAGTAGATTTGAAGGACAAGACAGGGAATATTTTCAGAGTTAATGGTCAGAGATTGAAGCACTACTATGGAGAACAAATGGAGAGGAACTATGCACTTATTCCTCTTGGAGATCCTAATTGACAAAAATTGAAAAGTCTGGCCGTAGACTTTAAAACAAGCGCTTATGGGAGGCAACCCATAGATCTATCTTTCATTCTTTCATTTATTTTATTATCTTTATTTATTTAGTTTTAATAAATTGGTTTTTGATGCAGGTTTATTTAGCATGAATAAAGAGCTGAAAAATTTTAAACTACGGAAGATTCATCATGAAACCAGGGAAGTTCCTTTTATTTCTTCAATCCTTTTTACTTTTGCATTACAATGAGGACATTGTTAAGTTTAAGTTTGGGGGTGTAAACTCCTATAGTCATTTGATCATCTTGTTTTCTAAGTCTTGGGTTGTTGATGGGTTGTTTAATTCTCTTACCAAGCATGTATTGGAGTAAGATTTAATTCTCTATGACTCTGAAATTTGTGATTGAAGATGGTTTTGAGAAAAATTTTCCAAAATTTCTTTTATGTCAAGTGGAGTTTTGTGGGTACTTTGGTTTAAATCTTTGACCTTGAACATAATTGAGCACATAGTCGTTCTTCTCTTATTCCATTTTGCTTATGAAGAGAAGAAGTTGAATTAATTGAAAGAGGGAAGTTCGATTTTGCTTTGCTCTAGAATCCGTTGATGGGTCCTTGAGGCAAAATCCTAGTTGAGACCAAATATTAGAGAAATGATCTAGGCATTTCTTTGGCATAACCAAAAAGCTTTCCTAGCCATCCTAAATATCATGCCATCATTACATGGTGTGTTTCCATAGTCAACCCCATTGAGCCTTCATAAGCCTTTATTTATTCTTTGAATTACATAAACCATGCCCGCTCTAAACCTGAAAAACAATGAATCTACCTTTGATAGTTTGAGAAAATACTTTGGTGGAGAGTACATTTAAAAGAGAAAATTTGTTTCATGATGAACCGTATTATGTTTGCTTTGTTTGATCAAAGAAGAAGAAGAAGAAGAAAGGAAGTGACTAGAAAAAAAAAAAAAAAAAACGAAGTCGCTAAGCGGAATGTGAATTGCCTCAGATTTTGTTAAGGAAATTGTTGGTATTGCATCAGTGATTACAACAATAATAATGCCACAAGTATGAGCATATTGCCAAGAAAAAACTATGATTTGAATCATGTGGGTATCTCTTTTAGTGTTCTTTTCACTAAGTATTTTTCCAATTTGCTTTGATTTTCCATATCCAGTTGTTTCTTAATCCTCACCCTGTGGCCTATCATTACAACCTTATTAAAGACCTTTTGATCTCTGATTTTGGTATTGACTACATTAGTGGAGAGGATTTCTGAAAATTAGACTTATGGAGTTAAATTTTAAGAGAATTCTTCTGATTTTGGTTGTTCTACTTTTATCTGAGTTTGCAAGTGGTTTGAGGTTAAATTGACTATATCATACACACACACTCAAGGTCTTAGCTTTAGGTTGAAGTAAATGCCTAACTCTTGCTTGACAAATTGCAAAATTTTTTATTGATTTTCTTGCTATTTTTTATGTTAAAAGAGTAAGATACTAGAGATGAAATCCAAATTCATAAAAGCTTGGTGAGTGATGATACTTCTCTTTCGGGTCGAGTTGATATGGCCTAAACTATCATTCGCTTTTCTTTTTGTTTGAGGACAAACAAACTTGTAAGTTTGGGGGCATTTGATGACTTGCAAAATTTCGTATTGCTGATTTTACAAGATTGCTCGAGCGGAGGCTTTTGGCCGCTCGAGCGAATTCAGGCAGATTCAAACGCTCGACTACCGCTCGACAGGGAGATCGAGTGGGTTGCTGGAAAATAAAGATCGCTAGAGCGGAGACATTGGCCGCTCGAGCGAAATCAGGCAGAGTCGAACGCTCGACGTGCGCTCGACACCCCGCTCAAGCGAACATCGTGCTTTGACAGATCTAAGGTCTTCCGCCGTCACACCATATAAAATGGATTTTTCACTCTATGGCCGTACTTTTTGACTGGAGAACACTTTTTGGGACAGAAAAACATAGCTAGAAGGATTCAATTCATCTGTTTTGGAGAGGGAATTCCATCTATTGCACGTACGTTGGAATCATACACGAGCACAGACGGGAGAAAAGCATTGAATCATTTCCTTGAGTTTTTGAAGACGAGTTGCGGCTGTGAGGAGTATTTTTCAGTGTTTATTTTCTTCCAATCTTCTCAGAACAATTATGGTGAATTCGTTTATGTTGAATTCCATTTCTAGCATTAGCTAAATTTTATTCATTTTAGGAAAATGATGTAATCTAGTTCCGAACTATACTTGATTGTCTATGCTAATTTAAGGCAATTCTCTCTTTGTTTACCTGATTTATTTTGAGTTTATTGCTTCTAATTAATTGGCCATTGATTAGATGATAATTAATCTTGTGATTTGCTATCGAAAGAGGGAATCATAAGGTAGATCTTGAATATTTCAGCATAGGTAAGTATAGAGATCGAAAGACTTGTATGAACCTTTGTAGTAATTAAATCATTGGTCTTATTGCTTTTTTTTCTTTATTAATTTGCATATTCTTGTGTGAATTGATAAACAAGAAGAATTTTTAATTGACTATCGAAAGAAGTTGTTGGATGTGTTAGAGATTTACTAATGAACAAAAAGAATTAAATTAAATTAGCTGGATAAGAAAAGCATAGTAAAGAATTAGGTGAAATTGATTTTCTAGAAGTTTTCTTTCCCATTAATTTGATCTTCGAACGTCAGTTTTATTTCCTTTGCGTATTTCTCTTAGCTTGATCTTAGTTTAATTTGCAACTACAAAAATCTTAGTGATTCCTCTAGATAAAATCGAGATTAGTATAATTTTGGTATTTGACAAAAGTAAGGTACCAATCCCTGAGGACGATCTCTTCTTATCACTTTATTATAAAACTACGATACTGTGCACTTGCAGTTTTGCACCGGTCAGTATGCAAAATCATTATTTTATGGACAAAATTATAATTTCTCATAAGTAAAGGAGTAACTTTACAATTTTAACCATAATTTAGTAATTTCTATGTCTCTAAATATTTAGTGAGATATTCTAACCTTAGAAATATCTCATTTCAGTACAAAGCCTTTATGCCCACTCTCCGTAATGTTAATTACTGTAAATTAGTAGAGGTGCTATTCGCACCATACGGTGTGGGGTAGACCCCTCCCCGCCCCGCCCCCGCCCCCGCCCCCGCATGGGGCGAATGAGGAATTCCCTCCCTGTCCCGCATAACGGGGTGCGGATCAAGGGGCAATCTGTTCACCCCTACCCGCACCCCCTCGGCACCCCTACTGCAAAAATGGGCCTAAAATGGCCCACAACCTTTTATTTTAGGCCCAAAAAAACTTCTAGGCCATTTTCAACCCATAAAATTATAAGTAAAAAAAAATATTAAAACCCAGATTAAAAAAAAAGTTATATGAATAAAAATTGATTTTATGGCTAATAATTACTAGTCAATCTAGTCTACTAAAAAAAAAGTTACATGAATAAAAGTTACTAGTCTAATACGTAATAAACTAATAATAATAACTAAGCTATTACAAAATTGAAAGGCTAAATAATTACAAAATTACAAACATAAAAGTGTCCAATTAGGGACATTGTATCAACATTACAAATCATTGAATACAAAATATGAACAAATGATTCAAATTTTGAATATTCTAAAGAGAGAGTTGTGGCTTGTCTTTGACTATGACACTTGGGGCCACCCAGGCTTGAACATATATTCATATTGCAGTGGAACTAGACTTCGTCTCATGTGTTGCTACAAGAATTAATACTGAAATTAATACCGATGAAATCAAAATGAATATAAATAAATCAAAATAATAAAATAAAAACAATTACCAGGTTGTCCAAATCTAGACTAATCACCACCCTCCTCCTTATCGGTCTTCTTAAAATCTAAAACATCCGGAACATGAATATCCTTTCCTATCGTCCAATTCTGTGTGCATATCAATGCCTCTACAGTTATAGAAGACAATGAACTACAGAAATGATCCAATATGCGACCTCCGGTATTAAAGGTTGACTCTGAGGCAACAGTGCTGATAGGGATGGCCTAAATACAGCGGACAATCACAGAAAGGATTGGATATTTCTTTGGTGCAGTCTTCCTCCATCCTAATATATTATCATCATCTTGGACCATATCCGCTGAAAAATAGTTGTCTAACTACAAAACCACATATGTAGATTGATGGACTAGTGTGGGATTATGTGCAAGGGTCTTAGTCCACGGCATTCTATGCTTCTTGGTAGGAGGCCCGGTCACGTTGTCTGTAGAAGGCATTGGGGTAGGTGTATGTGTATTGGATGCAGTACCACCCTTAATTGCATTAAACTCATCATACAATTTAGCCAGGGTATCTTAGGCCATTTCACCAATAAGATCAGCACAAGCCTGATTGTGAGCAAGTCCCAAACCATATAACATGCCTAAATTGATTTAATGAAACCCCTAAAATGAAACTCCTAAATCAACTTAGGGGTTCCAATCATTGAAACCCCTAAAAAAATTAGGTTTTCGGATTGGAACCCTAAATAATCCGAAGCCCTAAATTGATTTAGGGTTTTCATTGATTGAAACCCCTAAAAAAATTAGGGTTTTGGATTGGAACAATTTAGGCTAATCATTGAAACCCCTAAAAAAATTAGGGTTTCGAATTGGAACAATTTAGGGCTCCAATCCGGAACCCTAATTGATTTAGGGGTTTTGAACTTTTGACTTTTGAGTTTGCAATGCTAAATTAATTTAGGGTTTTCGAAACAATAAAAACTGTAAAAAGTAAAAAAAAATAAAAAATAAAAATAAACAAATTCATATAATCACAAATACAATACAGTGAATAGACATGCATAATCCACCAATCCACAACACACAAATTCACAAATTCTCATCCTCCATCTCTGATTCAACCCATCCTTCCTCCAATCTCTGATAAAAAAAAAAACAATGGAGAAACTAAAATTGGGTTGTGGAGTCTTACCTCTGCAACAGCGAGAGTGGATACTTGAAGTTGGATATCATGCATCCAGCGTCGTGCAAGTCTGCGAGAGAGAGCAGAGAACAAGATCGAGAGAGAGGAGAGAACGAGAGTGCGACTAAGAGAGAGATAGAGAGACAGAGAGAGGAGTTGGAGAGGAGAGAAGAGTGTTCGAAAAGAAAGGGAAAGGGGGCAGGGGGGAGGGAAGGGAATGAAACGGTGTCGTTTCATCAATAAAATGATATCTATTATATTCTTATATAATATATTATATATATATAAATATATTATATATATACCGGGGTAGGGCGGGGGAAATGCAAAGCGAGGGCTAAGCCCCTCTGTTCCCCGCCTCCGCTGGGGAACTCCTATACAGGCAGGGCCCTGCTGCCCACCCTATAAATTAGCCTCTAACTTACTCTCGATGTATTGATGTGTGTACAATGGTAAGACTTTTACAACCATATTTTTGTCACTTATGATTATTATAAATTGTTATAATTTGTCATCTCATGTCATTTATTATTGTACATGCTTATCAGTTACATGCCATGATATACCATGTCATTTGTCACATGCTATGATATCTTTCACATGTTCATTTTGTTACATGTCATGCCACATCATATGCATTGAGTATGTCATGAAATATTTTCAAGCATTTGGAGTCTATTATCTTTATCATAACCCCAAGTGCTAGGATAATATGTTATCCTAGTAGATCTCTTTTTTCCACACTAGACTGCATAAACTAGTGTGGAATTCCCAGGGTTGACAAAATAACTTCAACAAGCTTCGAATGGGACCTAAGTAATTGGTTACCGAAGCGAAATCAAGCACCCCCTACTAGTGGTGCCAACTACATGTTTATTGATTGTTAAGATATTTTGGTTATAATATCTGCTTACAATTGAGAGAAATCAAGATAAAATAGTCCAAAAAGTGAGATTAATTGTGAGATTTTTAGACAAAATCCTGGACCTTTGAAATTGCTAATTAAGAGGATAAATGTACTATTTTACTTATTTAAAGGGCTGAATGTTCTGCTTGCAGGTATTAAGGCCTAATCCTAATAATGAAAGCCCAAAATCCACATATGGCCTGGTCATTGAGTTCAGATCTGATGAGTTAAGGCCTCTGTGAAAGCCTCTGCTGCAGCTCACCTTCATTCATCAAGAAGGATTGAGGAACACCTCATCCCTTAGAGGGCAGAACCGAGGAACTAAGAGGATTCGGTTAGAAGAGAGAGAAGATGGAGATGATGGAAGGAGAGGATGAAAGGAGAGGAGGTGCACCACAGAAGGGGATCAATTCACATCCTTTCTTGGATTCTTTAGTTCGGTTTTGTTTTCAGAACAATTACTTTTTTTCTTACTTTTTATGGTTTTCAAATCATCTATCAAAGGATGATTTGGGGCTAATTTCTATAGCTAGGGTTGCAGAGGAAGGGGTTTCCTTCCTTCATTATCGATGGTTATTTGTTGCTATTATACTTAATACGTATTTGTTGCTATATGCTGTTGCCTTATTTACTATCAGTTTGGATAAATCTCTTGTTCTTGACCTGTTGTAGACTCACGGCACATCAGGACCTTGAAATAATCAAGGATCTATCCACTGTGAGTCTTGAGATGAAAATGGATGATAATGCAATGAAGGTTTTATTCCAATCGATGCCGATTTTACTGTTCTTTGTTTCTTAAGTGTTATTATCTTGATTGAGTTAGCATAAGTAGATGCACCCAAAAATTATAACCTGATGATAGAGGAAACCCTGAATCTGTATCCCTAGTATTTACTCTTTCTAACAGATATTTTCTAGTTTTAAGTTTCAAAGATTTCACTCACACTTTATATTTTACTGTCTCAACTTTAAACATTGTTGATCTGATTCTTATGTTTGCATTATTCTTAGAAGAATTGAATCCCCTATTTCACTTGTCACACTTCTAAATCATCCTACATTCACTGCAATCCATTGCATACAACCCCTCTTCTGTATTTGAGAACATATCTCTTTCATAAGGAGAATTTATTCTACCAGATCTTATCTTCCACTTTGTTTATATTGTTTTACTTATTTACATTTTGTTGGGTTATGTTAACATAGTCATCCCTGTGGAAATTACCTTGGGCACTCACACTATACTCTAAACATGCTTTTATACTTGGAAGTATTATTTTGAGTGAATCAAGTTTTTGGCGCCATTGTCGGGGACAACTAGTGAAACATAATCTTTCTTGTAAAAAAAAAAAGTGCAAGGAGTGTATCTGTGAACCTCGTCACAAACTGGGTAACAACTCTCATCTCCCTTGTTGAAAATTTTCTTGTGCCAATGTTTTGTTCCTTTAGTTTGTCTTACATCTGTTTTGAATCTGTTTATGTTTAGAATGCATGTTTGTTTGGACTAGAGATCAAGCATCACGATTAACTAGGATTGAGTCACTTTCATCCACAGAATCTGCATCCATATCTTTTGAGTCATCCTCTAAAAATTTAAGTAACATGGCTGAAAATGAGGATCAGGAAAACTTGAACCATAATAGGACATTGAGAGAATACTTACAGCCAGTCAGAACTAGTCCTCCTTCTTGCATTATTCAACCTTTAAATGCAAATAATTTCAATTTTAAACCTGGGATGATCCCATTGATTTCTCATTTTCATGGAATGGAATCTAAAAATCCTTATTTGCATATTAAAGAATTTGAAGAAGTGTGCTCTACATTCATGGATAGGACATGTACTGAGGAAGTGATTAGGTTGAAACTGTTTCCTTTTTCCCAAAACATGGCTGAATTCTATAAGGCCTCGGTCCATAGGAACTTGGCAAGAGATGCAAACTGAGTTTCTTAAAAAATTCTTTCACATGCATTGAACAAATGCCCTAAAAAGGTAGATTATGAATTTTGGGCAAAAAGATGGTGAAACTTTTTATCAAAGCCGAGAAAGGTTTAAAGATTTATTGAATGCTTTCCCTCATCATGGTTATAAACATTGGAGAGTCATTAGTTTTTTCTATGAAAGTTTGCATCCCAAAATGAAACAGTTTGTTGAAACCATGTGTAATGGTGAGTTTTTTTGGCAAGGATCCTGATGAAGCTTTTGAATATTTCAATTATTTGGCTAAGAATGCCCAGTCATGGGATGTTTCTGATATTGGAATTATCTGAAAATGTACGGGGTACATTTGGGAGTGGGAAATATCAACTCAAAGAAGTTGATGACTTGCATGCTAGAATAGCCCAGATTTCTAAGAAATTAGAATCTATTGAACTGAAAAAGGTTAATGAAATGCATGTGTTGCCCCAAATGTTGATAAATGTGGAATTTGTGAGGACCAAGGGCATAGCACTCATGCATGCCCTACCATACCTACTTTTAAAGAGATATTGTTAGATCAACCTAATGCTATGAACATGATTGCTAATAATTATTCAGGGCCATTTTCTAACACTTACAATGCAGGCTGGAAGAACCATACTAATCTCAGTTGGAAAACTGACCAGCAAGCTTTTTCCTCCACAGCACCCTACATGCCCTATGCACCACCATCAGGACCTTCACATTACCCCAACCAGCCTCACTTCACCCAGAAAAAGAATTTAGAAGAGTCCATATCGCAACTCATTGTTAACCTCCAACAGTTCATGCAAAGCCAATCAACCATAAATAACCAGAATTCCCAAGCCATAAATGACGTAAAAGGGACACTCACAAAAGTGACTACCACTTTGAGTACCTAGGAAAAATGAAAGTTTCTAGTCCAACCTCAACCCAATCCACAAACTCAGCAACCTCAAGTAGAAGGGCTCAATGTGAAGGCTGTGAAAGCCATCACAACCTTGAGAAGTGGTAAGATTGTGCATAAGCCTGAACATATTTGGGAACTCAGGTAAGGAATCTAACTCAAAACTAGATGGTGAATTACATGTTGAAAATTTTGAGAGTTCTGAATCCATACCTGCTCCATTTCCTCAAAGGCTGATTTATGTGCATAAAGAAAAACAAAATTCTGAAATTTTGGAAATTTTTAAACAAGTTAGAATAAGCATTCCACTTCTAGATATCATCAAACAAATCTCTGCTTATGCAAAATTTTTGAAGGATTTGTGCACTATCAAAAGAAAGTTGAATGTTAAAAAAAAAGCCTTTTTTCTCACTGAGCAAGTCAGTGCCATCATCCAAAATCACACACCCCCTAAATACAAAGACCCTGGCTCACCTAGTATCTCTTGCATAATTGGTGATGCCAAAATTGGCCAAGCTTTGCTTGATTTAGGATCAGGGGTAAATCTGTTACCCTATAGTGTGTATGAACAGCTGGGATTGGGTGAATTAAAACCAACTTCTATAATTCTACAGTTAGCTGATAGGTCCATTAAAATGCCTATGGGAGTGGTGGAAGATGTATTAGTACAAGTTGATAGATTTTATTATCATGTAGACTTTGTGGTGCTGGATATGAAACTAATTACTCCAACTAATGTCTCTTCTGCTCCAGTGATCTTAGGGAGACCTTTCTTAGCAACCTCTAATGTTATTATAAACTGTAGAATGGAGTTTTAAAAGTGAGTTTTGGCAACATGACTTTAGAGCTTAACATTTTCAATTTATGCAAGCAACCTCAAGAACTAGAAGAAGTGCAGGAAGTCAATTCCTTGGAAGCAATCCCTTTTGAGGATCTATTCTTAAATATTGACTCTGTTGAAAATTGTGTTGAAGAATTTCTATCTATTGATGCTAATTATATCTCTCCCATCCTTGCTGTAGGAAGCTCAAGTGATGCCAAGTGGAGGCCTAAGATCAAACCTTTACCCCTCACACCAAAGCCCACTAAGTCCTCAAGTAAGAAAAGCCCACAATTGGAGCTGAAAGCCCTTCCAAAGGAGCTAAAATATGCTTATTTGGGACCTGAGGAGCCTTTTCCAGTGGTAATCTCATCTCAACTCACTGCTGAGCAAGAAAGTAACTTGCTTCGTGTGTTAGTACAACACAAGTATGCCATTGGGTGGACCATTGCTGACATGAGAGGTATAAATCCCTTAACTTGCACCCATAGAATTTATTTAGAGGAAGGATTTAAACCCTCTAGGGAGATGCAAAGAAGATTGAACCCTACATTGAAAGAGGTAGTTAAGAAAGAAGTCCTGAAATTATTAGACATAGGTATTATTTACCCTATAGCAGATAGTCAATGGGTAAGCCCCATTCAAGTGGTACCAAAAAAATCTGGTGTCACAATGGTCAAGAATGAAAAAGGGGAATTAATACCTACTAGAATGACAACTGGATGGAGAATGTGCATAGACTATAGGAAGTTGAATGCAGCTCCTAGGAAATACCATTTTCCTCTGCCTTTCCTTGACCAAATCTTAGAAAAGGTGGCTAGGCATGAATTTTACTGCTTTTTAGATGGCTATTTTGGGTATTACCAAATCGAAATTGCCCCTAAGGACCAAGAAAAGACAACATTTACATGTCCTTTTGGGACTTTTGCTTTCAAAAGAGTGCCCTTTGGCCTGTGCAATGCCCCTGCCACCTTTCAAAGATGTATGTTAGGAATTTTCAGTGATTTAATTGATGAAACAGTTGAAGTTTTTATGGATGATTTGTCAGTGTTTGGAAAAAGTTTTGACTCATGTTTGGCTAACCTAAAAATTGTTTTGGCTAGGTGTGAAGAAAAGCAATTACTACTTAACTGGGATAATTGCCACTTTATGGTACAACAAGGAATAGTCCTTGGGCATGCTGTGTCTGAAAGGGGTATTGAGGTCGACAAATCTAAAGTGGAACTGATTGCAAACTTACCTATCCCTAGAAGTGTAAAAGACATAAGATCACTTTTAGGCCATTCTAGTTTCTATAGAGGATTCATCAAAAACTTCAGTTCAATCTCAAAACCTTTATGCCATTTGTTGATGCATGATGTTAGTTTTACTTGGTCTGAAGAGTGTCAAACTGCCTTTAACCAATAGAAAGCTAACCTCATTACTGCCCCTATAATTCAACCACCTGACTGGACATTGCCGTTTGAGATAATGTGTGATGCCAGTGATTTTGTTGTTGGGGCAGCATTAGGCCAAAGAAAAAATAAACTGCCTCATGTGATATACTATGCTAGCAAAACCTTAAATGATGCTCAGAAAAACTACTCTACTACATAGAAGGAATTGCTAGCTGTAGTATTTGCATTAGAAAAGTTTAGGGCCTATTTGCTTGGTTCTCCTGTCATTATCTTTACTGACCATGCTACATTGAAATTTCTATTAACAAAAAGAGATGCAAAACCTAGGCTCATTAGGTGGATCCTTTTATTACAAGAATTTAACATTACCATAAAAGATAAGAAAGGGGTGGAAAATGTTGTAGCAGATCATTTATCTTGGCTTACCTTAAACTCAACCATTCAAAATCCCCCTATTTCTGAATCTTTTCCTGATGAGAATCTATTTGCAGTTAATATTCTACCCTGGTATGCTGACTTGGTGAATTTTCTGGTGACAAGTCAAACTCCAAGCCATTGGACAGCACAAGACATCAGAAGAATGAAAGTTGAGGCTAAGTTTTTCTCTATGATGAACCTTACCTTTTTAAATATTGCTCTAACCAAATAATTAGAAAATGTGTTCTTGACAATGAATTTTCTGCCATACTCACTTTCTGCCATTCTGAAACTTGTGGTGGGTATTTTTCTACTCACAAAACTGTAGCTAAGATTTTACAAAGTGGATTTTATTGGCCAACAATGTTCAAAGACACTTACATTGTTTGCAAATCTTGTGAACCTTGTCAAAAACTAGGGGGAATTACTAAAAGAAACATGATGCCAATATAACCAATTCTAGTTCTAGAAATCTTTGATTGTTGGGGCATAGACTTTATGGGATCATTCCCCTCCTCTTTTGGTTACCTCTACATTTTGCTTGCTGTTGACTATGTGTCAAAATGGGTAGAAGCCATTCCATCCAGAAACTGTGACCATCACACTGTCTTGAAATTTCTCAAAGAAAATATTTTTGCACGGTTTGGTATGCCCAAAGCCATAATTAGTCATAATGGGTCCCATTTTTGTAATAAACTCTTTGTTGTTTTATTGAAAAAATATGGGATCCATCACAAGGTTTCCACACCATACCATCCTCAGACCAATGGCCAAGCTGAATTAGTCAGTAGGGAGATCAAACATTTTCTTGAGAAAACTGTTAGCCCTAATAAAAAAGATTGGTCTGTAAGGTTATCTGATGCACTTTGGGCATATAGGACTGCTTACAAAATAATTTTGGGAGTGTCACCATATAGACTAGTCTATGGTAAAGCATGTCACTTGCCTGTAGAGGTAGAACACAAAGCTTACTGGGGCATTAAACAGTTTAATTTTGATGCTGGCCAATCTGGTTCATCTAGGAAGCTGCAGATTGCTGAGTTGGAAGAACTTTGAAGGGATGCTTATGATAATGCCAAATTGTCTAAAGAGCATATGAAGCACTTCCATGACAGACATATCCAAAGGAAATCTTTCTACCCAGACCAACAAGTGCTGCTATACAACTCCAGATTACACCTCTTCCCTAGAAAGTTGAAATCTCGATGGAGTGGCCCTTATGTGGTAAAAGCTGTGACTTCTCATGGAGCTGTGGAACTTCTGAACCCTCAGAATGGTAACTCCTTCCAACTTAATGGTCAGAGACTAAAACCATTTTTCTCAAACTTTCCACTTGAAGAGACCACCCTGAATCTCCTTAATCCCATTTCCTTTTAAATAATTGCCTAAACTCATTAATAAGGTTTCCCTTTTTGGTGTAGTACTTTTGTCTTCTATGCATATTTCTCTTTGAACACTACTCTAACTCTGCACTCAGGTACTGCTCTAACTCTGCACTTTCTCACTCTTTCCCATGTTTATAACTCTGAACCATTTAGGACAATGCTTACATTCAGTTGGGGTGGGGAGTGGAATTTAGTATCAGTCTAATTTCAGTCTTATGAATTTCATCTCAGTGTCATAATGTTGCACATCACAATAAACTACCAGGGGCATTGTCAATGATTGGTTTATAATAGCAGCAACAACTTCTTTATACACCTCTCAGGAAGCTTGATTAGACTTGATGAAACAAAAGCATACAAAATTTGGGTCAAAAAAGGGGTTTATTTATGTGAATATGTCTCTTTAACCAAGATTGTTATCATAAAAAGGACTCTTGCTAAGTATTGACACCACTTACACCGAGACAAATTGGACTGACACTTTGTGGGTATTAATGTAATCAGACTAGGCAGTTGTTCAAGGTCTCTAATGAACCATATCCTATTGGCTTAGGAAAAGTGCTAGTAAAGTTTATACATAAGAAAAGGGACAAGCCAAGGATCTTTTTGAATTAAAATTAAAAAAAAAAACCAATTTAGTCTAATAAGAAAAGGCTGCCTACTTCCGAGACTCTTTGTATGGAAAGGTCTTTCAAAATGGAGTAGCGTGAAAGCCACTTTTTACAATGGTTTTGAATCAAAGAGAGAGGGAGGTTAGGGCCCCCCTTGAACAGCTGCTATAGATGAGACAATTAATGACCTCTGGTGGCCAACCATGGGATCTATATTCATGACACACAATGATTAGCAGCATTCATCTTTCTTTGATACTTACTGTGGTGATCAGACAATTTTGTGCATAAACTCCTTCTTAGAACTAAAATGTCTATTGCATCCTGGAATTTTGTCTGATTGGTAATTTCCACCCATGAAGGGTATAAGGGTAATTGTTGATATTTGTAACCAAAAACTACATTTGCTAAGGGACTAGCAAAAGGTAAGTTGGGGGGTGTGATTGTCAAGATATTTTGGTTATAATATCTGCTTACAATTGAGAGAAATCAAGATAAAATAGTCCAAAAAGTGACATTAATTGTGAGATTTTTAGATAAAATCCTGGACCTTTGAAATTGCTAATTAAGAGGATAAATGTACTATTTTACTTGTTTAATGGGCTGAATGTTTACTTGAAGGTATTAAGGACTAATCCTAATAATGAAAGCCTGAAATCAGCATATGGCCCAACCATTGAGTTCAGATCTGATAAGTTATTGCCTGCGTGAAAGCCTCTGCTGCAGCTCACCTTCATTCATCAAGAAGGATTGAGGAACACCTCATCCCTTAGAGGGCAAAATCGAGAAACTGAGAGGATTCGGTTAGAAGAGAGAGAAGATGGAGATGATGGAAGGAGAGGATAAAAGGAGAGCAGGTGCACCACAGAAGGCAATCAATTGACATCCATTCTTGGATTCTTAAGTTCGGTTTTGTTTTCATAACAATTACTATTTTTCTTACTTTTTAGGGTTTTCAAATCATCTATCAAATGATGATTTGTGGCTAATTTCTATAGCTAGGGTTGCAGAGGAAGGGTTTCTTTCCTTCATTATCGATGGTTATTTGTTGCTATTATACTTAATATGAATATGTTGTTGTATGTTCATGCCTTATTTACTATCGGTTTGGATAAATCTCTTGTTCTTGACTTGTTGTAGACTCACGGCACATCAGGACCTTGAAATAATCAAGGATCTATCCACTATGAGTCTTGAGATGAAAATGGATGATAATGCAGTGAAGGTTTTATTCCAATTGGTGCCTTTATCTGAGTTTTACTATTCTTTGTTTCTTAAGTGTTATTATCTTGATTGAGTTAGCATAAGCAGATGCACCCAGCAATTATAACCTAATGATAGAGAAAACCCTAAATCTGTATCCCTAACAGATATTTTCCAGTTTTAATTTTCAAAGATTTCACTCACACTTTACATTTTATTGTCTCAACTTTAAACATTGTTGATCTGGTTCTTAGGTTTACATTATTCTTAGAAGAATTGAATCCCCTATTTCACTTGTCACACTTCTAAATCATCCTACATTCACTACAATTCATTGCATACAACCCGTCTTCCGTATTTGAGAACATATCTCTTTCATAAGGAGAATTTGTTCTACCATATCTTATCTTCCACTTTGTTTATATTGTTTTTCTTATTTACATTTTGTTGGGTTATGTTAATATAGTCATCCCTGTGGAAATGATCTTGGGCACTCACACTATACTCTAAACATGCTTTTATATTTGGAAGCATTATTTTGAGTGAATAATTTATGACTTTTTAAATCAATTCAATTATCATGACATACTTACAGCTAGCACAAATACATGTGATGTGATGAGATACTGATAGGAGCACATGGCTCATGGGGACCATGTAGTATCTACAGTTTCACATTTAATCGATCATGTATATGTTCAACAATGTCTCCAAAGGAAATAATATTGGAAAATGGTACAAAGACCATTACAATAGGAAACCAAGTGAATTACGGAGGAGATATTGTAAAATTTTAATTATACTCACAAGTGCATGGACTATACCAAAATATAGTTTAGCAAGAATGAGGTCGAACCCATAGGTACTTGTAAAAAATGTAGGAAATAAACCAAATATAAACTAAATAAAATCTAATCTAGTTAAGAAAAATGGGTTCTAAAATAAAACAAGAAATTAATAACTAAACAATCAATGTACCAAAGCAAGAAATAATTAATTTAATAAACTAATCACAATAAAAGAACTAAAATAAATTCAAAAGATATAAATTAATCTAATCAATGTATAAACTACTAATGCAGAATGAACTAAGGTTTTGGAATCCACCTCATTAATTCATAATAATATATTTATAATGAGTGAGCGGAAGTGCACTCTAAATACCCTATTATTGGATTAAAATGCTAAAATGTGAATAGAATATATCGAAATTAATGTGTATTCTTCAATTAAATTTATATTTACTTTGGGATACTCCTAAGCATATTTTTATGTTTAATTTCAGATTTTATAAAAGAGAAAGTCAAAGCCTAATCAAATTCAAATGAGGAGTTTCATGGGGTTTGAGAGCAATTTGGATCAAGAAAAAAAAGCATAAAAGGAACTTGCAAGAAATTTAAGTTTGAAATTCGTTAGGAAATAACCTAAATATACTTTATTATTTTAATCGCAACTTTTCACACACATACCGGACTGATGCGATTCTTAATGAGTTAGAAAGATATCTTAAAGGGCTATAAAGTTGTCTTCAATAAGTATTTCCAAATTTAAAATCCTAAACTGCGTACGTGACTG
Source organism: Carya illinoinensis (assembly GCF_018687715.1). Taxonomy (NCBI): domain Eukaryota; kingdom Viridiplantae; phylum Streptophyta; class Magnoliopsida; order Fagales; family Juglandaceae; genus Carya; species Carya illinoinensis. Next base: position 8,012,354 of record NC_056767.1, on the reverse strand, counting down.
CCAAGATTAATCCTAAAATTTAAGCGATTTTTTTATGCGGGAATTATGAAGATTCTCTTATGCCGGAATTATGAAGATATTAGGATTTCTTTCCTATCCTATATAAACATATCATTAGCATGAAATAGAAGGGGAGGAGAGGCACAAGAGGCAGATTTGAAGAGAAAAAAAAAATCACTTCCATGGCTACCATTTGCTTTATTTTTCTTTGAAGTTTTTTATTGTCCATTATATTTATAGGTAACTAAATTCTCAAATAGGGTTAGGGATGAACTTGTACATTAGATGTTATTTTTAATTTATTTTTAATTTAAGTATTTGATTTTTAATTACTAAAAATCTTTTGTTTTATTATTCTCAATTCATTATTGATGTTTTCTTCTCTGAATAATCATAAAATTTATTTTATTTATGGATTCAGTCATGCTTTTTCTATTGAATAGATTGGTTCATTGATTATGTTTGGATCAATTATTTGTCTATATTGATTTAGTTCTTTACTGCAATATCGCTGCCTAAGTATATTGTCATCCTTAGATTTTTTCAATAGGGATAAAAATTGTTGCGCCTAAACTTTGACTCAAACTAGTGAACTAAAAATTTAGTACAGTTTTATCTGCAACTATATAGGTATTGTAGTACCTAACATGGTCGAATCCACAGGAATTGACTTATGAGATGAAGAAAATCAACTCAAATAATGAAAATAAATTACTAAAATGAGCGTGTAGTCAAATAGAAAAGAAAATTACTAAGATAACGATTTTTAAATTAACAAAATAAATGAAAATGATTAAATAAATTGATGTGGAGAACGACTAAGATTTCGAAGATTCTTCTAATAATTTAGAATATTATTTTCGATCAATTTACTTCAATTCAAATATAAAAATAATTCCGTTCAATTGGAAGATTTAGCGTTTAAGTCAAGAAAAATAGTCATTAATGATTAAATCTAACTGATTGATGGTTAAAACATTCTTAAACCCATTTGAATATCACAGAAAATTTTTTAAACATTTATTGTATTCGAAAATCACAATAAATCAACATAAATATATAGATAATCAAAACATCCAATAATAAAACTATTTAATCGATTAAATTCACAATATAAATTCTAATATTGATCTGAAAATAATATCTAAACTATTAAACTTCACCTCTAACCTTAGTATAAAAGTTTAGCCAACCATACTCAACACAAAAATTATAAACATCAAATAAATATTCTCCATAATAAAACTAAAATAAAATATCAAATCAACACTAGAAAAATAATACTACAAAGAGAACAAAGATGAGGAGATAATAGAGCTAAAAACTCCTTCAAATTGGAACCAATCCCCTGCCCCGATCTCCTTCCATCGATGTGCCAGCATCCACACCCTCCTTGTACGTCAAAAGTCCACCCAGCGTCAAAACGAAAATGAGATCCTCTCTCATCCTGGTGACTCGAAGCCCTCTCTCACCCTTGCGCTCGTCTCTCTCCGTAAACACTTAGCGTGACCACCTGTTCTTCTCCTCTCCATCCCTGTCCGAGAACCTGGAAAAATAATATTCTCCTCCAAGTTTTGTGTTCCAGACCAGCGAGAAAAGTGCCCCTCCGTTTGTTTCCACGTCCCCCGAAGCTCTCTCTCTGTAAGTCAATCTGTCTCTCTCCTCTCACTTAAACAAAAAAATCCGAAAACTGCCGTTGAAGTTCAGCTCCTCCTTTCCCCTTTTTTTTTTTTTTTTTTGGCTGAAAAATCCACCTCGTGCTCTCCGTTTATCTGGTTCTACCTCCCTCTACCAAAAAAAAAAAGAAGAAGAAAAAAATCCAACTTCCCATGACCCGAACGAAAAAAAAGCCAAGAAATCACCTCTCCTCTTTCAGTTTCAGTCCCCAACGAAAAAACAAGCCCCCTCCAAAAGCTCCCCGGTCAAACGAAAGAGGAAACACCACCCCGAACTTCCCATAAGCTCCACTGTGCTGCTCTCCACTTCCGTTCGGTCCCAACGTCCAGAAAAACCAGCCCCTTTTTCTCTTCCCATCCTCCAACCACTCCTCTGTTTTCTCCTTCCAAAAATAGAGCAAGTCTCTCCCTAGCACTACAAAGCTTTTTTTTTTTTTTTTTTTCCTCGAAAGTCCTAGTCTCCTCTATGTTCCCGTCGAACCTAGCTTTTTCTCCCTCGTAAACCTGCTACCCTCTGTTCCAATGAAGCTTTTCCATGCAGCCCAAAAACCAGAGCGTCAAACTCCCCGAAAAGCCAAAAGAAGCCCCTCACCACCTAAAAACAAGACCTCAGCAGCCAAGAAAAACTGCTTTCGCCCCCAAAGTTTTTCGGTCAAAAACCTCCTCTTTCTGCAGAAGTCCAAAAAGGTTCACTGGTTCCCTACTTTCTTTCCTCTTTTTTTTTTTTCATAAGTCAGTCTCACCAGAAGCCAGTCACTCCAAACGAACCAGCCCCTCTCCGTAAACTTCGCCTCATGTCTCTCTCTAGCCTTTTTTCTTTCAGCTCTCTCTCTTCCCACGAAAATAGCTCTCATGGTCATTCTTCATGCCAGCCTCCCCAAAATAACGCCGCGTCTGCTTTTCTTTTCTTCTTTTTTTCTTTCCAAGTTTTCCGCAAGTTCCTCTGCTTTGAAAACCACCCAAAAGGCTGTCAAAACCCCAAGGCAGGAGGCCACGAGCCATGCCTTGACCAGCACCCGCCCGTGCCAGGACAGCACGCCAACAACACTGTTGGCGTCACTTGATTGCCCACAGACCAAGCCCTTGGTGAACGCTTGGCCACGGTCACCCTCCATCAGGCAGCGAACAGTCAGCGCGTGAGTGCAAGCAAGACTGTCACACCACGCTCAGCGCACGATTAGACTACACGCAAGCCTAGTGCGCGTGCGCAGCGTGCACTCATGGACTATGTTTATGTGCCGAACATTCTCAATCTTAGAAAAAAGATTCTAGATCACTTCCATAACAGCAAGGAAGGTGGTCATTCTAGTTGGTTGAGAACGTACATCCGGTTGAAGCACTTCTTCCATTAGGAAGGAATCAAGGGTGATGTTAAGAGACTTGTGGCCAGTTGTGACATCTGTCAAAAGGCCAAGTACGACACTAGGCCAGAAGCAGGACTTCTCCAACCATTGCGAATTCCAAATAGAATTTGGGAGGACTTGGCAATGGATTTCATAGAAGGACTACCCATTAGTAGAGGACATGAAGTGATTCTGGTGGTAGTAGACCGACTAAGCAAGTACGCCTACTTTATCCCTCTATATCACCCTTATACAGCCAAGTCAGTGGCTAAGGCCTTTGTCAACAACATTGCCAAGTTGCATGGGTTTCCAAGGACCATAGTATCAGATCGGGATAGGGTCTTTATGAGTTCATTTTGAAGGCAACTATTTGAATTGCAAGGCAGCAAGCTTAAAACAAGTTCCTCCTATCACCCACAAAGAGATGGTCAATCCGAAGTGGTCAATAGGACATTGGAACAATATTTGAGGTGCTTTTGTCATGAAGAGCAAAGGAGATGGGCAAATTACCTACGATGGGCAGAATTCTGGTACAATATCTCCTATCACTCTTCTATTGACAAAAGCGCTTTTGAAGTTGTATATGGTAGACCACAGCCACTCTTGGTCAGCTATGAAAAGGGCCCAGCCAGTAATAATGAAGCAGAGTAGAAGCTGATTGATAGGGACAAGGTACTGGCCAAAGTCAAAAGAGAGCTCAAGAAGGCCCAGACTCGAATGAAGAAGTATCATGATCAGGGGCGACATGTTGTGTCCTTCAAAGTAGGTGACTCTGTCTACTTGGAGCTTAGGCAATTCGGGCATAAGACCATGAGGAAAACCACAACTGCAAAGCTGAACCAGAAGTTCTATGGGCCTTATAGAGTGTTGGAGAAACTGGGCAATGTGGCATACAAGCTTCAGCTTTCACCAACTTCACAGTTGTACCCGGTATTCCATGTTTCCTTACTCAAGAAGAAGGTTGGAGATCTGAGTCTCGTTGGGGAGGAGTTACCTACAGTGGATCGAGAGGGAAGGACCCTTACAAAGCCAAAGGAAGTGATCGGATATAGGCTGCATCGGAGGGGCCGAGAGAGACCCAAGGTGTGGCAAGCATTGATCCTTTGGGAAGGATTATCAAGGGACGAGGCAACTTGGGAGGACTATGATGGGCTGGAGAAGAAGTATCCCCAATTGATCCTCGAGGGGAATGTCAAAACCCCAAGGCAGGAGGCCACGGGCCATGCCATGACCAACACCCGCCCCTGCCAGGACAGCACGCCAGCAGCACTGTTGGCATCACTTGATTGCCCACAGACCAAGCTCGTGGTGAACGCTAGGCCAAGGTCACCCTCCATCAGGCAGCGAACAGCCAGTGCACGCGCACGGCTAGACTGCACGCATGCCTAGTGCGCGTGCGCATCATGCATGCATGCATGGCCTAGGCGCCTGCACAGGGCACGCATGCACGCCCACATTGGAATTGACGGTGCGACTGCCCAGCAGGCCCACTAATGCTAGCATGCCACTCAAAGCCCTGGCCTTGGCCAGGGCCTTGCTGCTGTACACCCTGGTCTTGACTAGGGCCATGCTGATCAACGCCCTGGCCTTGTTGACCAACACCCAAGCACCACAGCCTGGGCCTTGCTGACCAACGCCCAGGCACCACAGCCTGGGCCATGCTAATCAATGCCCAGGCCCCATCACCATGGGCCATGCAGACCAAAACCCAGACCCCACTGGCCTGGGCCATGCAGTAGCATGCCATGCTTGAGCCCACCACGGTCCAACCCAGCGACTCACCAATAGTGCCCAGCCCACACAACCTGGGCCGCACATGCAAGGACCATGGACCAGCCAAGGCTAGCCCGGCAGGCCAACCTAAAGACCCACGCACACAAGCAAGCAGCCCATGCTGTGAGTTCATCCAGGCCACCCATGGGCCACTAACAGCATGAGGCCTTAACCAGGAGGCATGGACCCAGCAATCATTTCCCTTTGTAATTGTTTTAATTGCTTTCTAGTATAGGTTAGGCACTAGGCCATCAGTTATCTTTATCTTTGAACATTTGGATGAATTTGGCTTGTAAGCCCCCATAGACACATTGGTGCTTTGTCACTTAGGCTCCATTGGGTGTAATCCGTGAATCCCAAAGGAGAAGGCTCACCCTGTGCATTTCGTGAATCAGGGTAACCTATTTTTTCATTGTTTTCCTTTGATTAATGCATTGTGGAGGTATTTTAGCATTATGGATTGTGTCTATTGCATTGTATTCGTATTTGCTTGCAGATCATTTTGAACTATTCGAGTGGGACATCGAGTAAGGCAGCCACGAGTTGCCATTGAAGGGCATTTGGTCTGCAACAGGCCACCCTAGTCAAATCTGGAGCAAGGTCAAGGACAAGCTAACAGTTACCACCCACCAGCCAAGCCACACACCCAGCCCTTGGCACCTGTCTAGCCATAATCGCTCCCCTACTTTGTAGGGAGTAACCAACCATCCCTTAAACCGCTCAGCCATCACCCACTCGGCCAACCCACTAAAACCACCATTAGCCACGTGTGCTTCATCAGCAGAAGACACTTGTGCGTGACTTGGTCAGCCCCCAAGCAATCGACACCTGTGCTTGACTTGGTCAGCACACCATTAGGAGACACCCGTGTGCCTAACTTGGTCAGGCCACCAGCAGGAGCCACGTATGCCTGACTTGGTCAGCCAGCCACTTAACCACCTTATCCCACTCAACCGTTTTAGCCCACTCAGCCATTGCACATGCATGCATGCACGCCCAGTTACTAGAATCTTGCCCACCATCAGCCATTGAACAATCATACGAACTCAACCAACACCACCCATAACCATCACAATCAAGCAAGTGGCAGTTCACATCGGTGATCAAGGAGCAAGAAGGGGCGCAGCAGCTTGATGTCTAGGATCTCAATCGAGGACCCTATCAAAGGCACAAGGGTGCCTTTCCTCAACCCAACAGAGAAACAAGAGAAACGTGTCTACGTCCAAAAGCACCTCTCTGTTTAAACTAAGGGTCAAATCCGTCTCTTTGCATGTCGTGAGGATCAAAAGTGAAAAGGTAAAGAATTCTGTTTATGTCGTCTGGGTGATTAACTTTCAAAAATTGAGAAAGACATGGAACCCAAAAATAAATAATAACAATAAAATAAAATAAAAGAAGTAAGAATAGAATATTAAAACTCTGTTGTCCATGTGAAGAAGTATTGCCCAATTAAATCATAGGTTATAAAAAATAAACATAAATCATGATATTAATTAATTTAAATCATAACTTGGATCTATCCCTATTAACTGTTTTTCATCTAAAACCAATAATAATGTCATGAACTACTTAAAATGTATCGGTTCTAAACGTAAGAAATATGTAATATTTCAGCTTAATTAATAATTTACGTATTTTAAAAGTGGTTAATGATTTTTCAAGGGATTACCTTTGGTTTAATTTTGGTTTATAAATCTATATCTTCTGATTGGAAATTTCAAGAATTGAATTCCCAATTGAGTTATCCAATTAATTATAAATAATTAAAATACCAGATTTGTGCAAGGGATTCCCGACACTTTACTGTTCATCAAATTTGAATACTTTTTCTGTTAATAACTTTGCTTCACTTTAATTTGTATTTAAAATTCATCTCTGTTCTCCATTGATCATTTAATATTTTTATTAAGTTTCCTTGTTTCTTCTGCTATTCTTTTAACTTGTCTCTCTGTGGAATCGACACTCTAAAGTTGTGCTACAATTACCGCGCTATTCTTTGGGTATAATCAAATTTTCATATCATTGCCGGGGAGACGGTAGAAGAATTGCTAGATAGTTTTTGTTTTCAGTAGTTTGTAAATGTGGTAACTTCGTTTCCTCTTTTAGCTTGTTACATCTTTATTTTATTATAATTTTTTTTTTTTTAGTGTTGCATTTTTCTCTACCTTGCATGTAGGTATATAAACGCCTTGACTCGTTTTGCTTGTAGACCTGTGTTAGGGTCAGAATCAAAGTCTAATTTTTCTAATCATTTATTTGATAGTTCTTCTAATTCTAAGAAAATGAATGAACATGGAGATCAATCCATTAGGACCCTTTAAGACTATCTCCACCCTACATGCACAGCCACTCCATCATGCATCATATTTCCAGCTAATAGTCGCCAACTAGATTTTAAAACAGGGATGATACAGTTATTCCCTACTTTTCATTGCTTGAAAAATAAAAATCCATATGTGCACACTAGGGTGTTTGAGGAAGTAGTTGTGACTTTTCATAGTCAAAATACAACTGAAGACATTGTGAAACTTAAGTTCTTTTTTTCTCTTTGAATGATAGAGCTAAGAGTTGGCTATACTCGCTGAGATCACGATATATTGGATCATGAAATGAGATGACTTAGGTCTTCTTTAATAAATATTTTCCCCAACATAAGACCAACGCTTTAAAAAGGTAAATCTCCGGCCACCTTTCCACAAAAGGACAATGAGACTTTGTATTAGTCTTGGGAGAGATTTATGGAGTTGTTGAGTATGTGTCCTCATCATGGGTATAAAAATTAGCGCTTAGTGAGCTATTTTTATGAAGGACTTACACCTAGAGAGTGCCAATTTGTGGAGATGATATGTAATGATGAGTTCTTATAGAAAGAACCTGATGAGGCCATAAAATACCTCAATGAGCTTGCTGAAAAAGCTCACACTTGGACTAGACCTAGTGCTACTAAGAGCACAAATAGGTCACGACCTGCAGAAAACCCAAATGGGGGTGGAATTTGCCATCTCAGGGAAGATGATAACTTGAAGGCTAAGGTTGAGATGCTCACTAGGGAGCTAGAGGTGTTAAAAACTAAGGATTTAAAGTTAACACATGTGGCTAATCATGCAGAATCTTTTTGACCATGTTTTGTGTGTGGCGGGGTAGATCACCTCGCCCAAGAGTGTCTTACATTTGCTGAGATGAGAGGGATGTATGAGAAACAATATAATGCCTTGGGTATGTACAAGAAGCCTTATACACCTTTCTCTGATACCTATAATCTGGGGTGGCGCAATCACCCCAATTTTAGCCAGAAGTCTAAAAACCAGCTACCTGCACAACCCCCTAGATCATATCCTGCACCATATCATGCACCTTCATCTTCTAGGAGTCCATTGGAAGACACTTTGCATGCTTTTATTGAGGCACAAGGTAAGACTAACTAAAAGTTTGAATCTTTGATTACGCAAGTTGTTGAACAAAACAAAGAGACAAAGAACCAAGTGTCCAAATTGATGAGCTCCTTGAGTGTGAATGAGCGAGGTAAGTTCCCTTCTCAAGCTTGCTCCACACCCCATGGTCAACACATGGTGCAAGAGAATTTGAAGGATGTGAATACCACTGTGACCCGAAGTGGTAAGTCATTACACATCCCGATTACAACCAAAGAATAACGCGGTAGTTGTAACACAGTTTTGGGGTGTCAATTTCACAAGGAGACACATGAAAAGAATAGTAGAAAGAACAAAGAAACTAACGAAAAATATTAAATGATAAATGGAGAACAAAGATTAATTTTAAATGCAAATTGAAGTGAAGCAAACTTACTAACTAAAGAAATACTCAAATTTGATGAACAGTAGAGCATCGGGAATCCCTTGCACGAATCCGGTATTTTAATTATTCTTAATTGATTAAATAACTCAATTGAGAACTCAATTTTCAAAATTCTCAATCGAAAGGTATAGATTTATAAACCAAAATTAAACCAAATGTAACATTTGAAAAATCATTCACCACTTTTAAATACATAAATTATTATCCCTATTCATAAACAAAAATGATACACAACCTCCTACTATTCACACAACCTCCACACACCATACATTTTTTATTTTTTTTTTCTTTTACCAAATATTTAATATATGGATAATGAATAGAAGAATTTAATTAGTTTAAGAAGAATAAATTCAAACATATTTTTAAAAAATATTAAAAAAAATGTACTGTGTGGAGGTTGGGAGGTTGTGTAACATTGCTCTTGATCCAAACATAATCAAAGAACTAATCTATTCAATAGAAAAATCATGACTAAATCCATAAACAGAATCAATTCTATGATTATTCGGAGAAAACAACATTAATGATGAATTGAGAATGATAAAACAAAAGAGTTTTAGTAATTGAAAATCAAATACATAAATTAAAAATACCATCTAATGTGCAAGTTCATCCCTAATCCTATTTGAGGATTTAGTTACCCATAAGTATAATGGACAACCAAAATCTCCAAAGAAAACTGAAGTAAACGGCGACCATGGAAGTGATTTTCTCCTTTCTTCAAATTTGCCTTGTGTGCCTCTCTTCCCACTCTATTTCGTGCTAATAATATGTTTATATAGGGTAGGAAAGAAACCCTAATATCTTCATAATTTTCTTATAAACAAATTGCTTAAATTTTAGGACTAATCTTGGCAACCACGTACATGCTTCAAGAGTTTGAATTTGGAAATCCTTATCAATGATAAATTTATAACCCTTGAAGATAGCTTTCTAATACATCAAGAATCGCATCAATCCGATATGTGAGCAAAAAGTTACAGTCAAAATACTAAAGTATGTCCAGGCTGTCTCATTACAAATTTCAGATTTAGAATTCTTGCAGTTTCCTTTTGTGATTTTTTTATTTTTTCTCTTGATCCAAATTGCTCTCAAATCCCATAAAAGTCCTCCTTTGAATTTGACTGGGTTTTGACTTGCTCTTTTATAAACTCTAAAATTAAACATTAAAAAAAAACGGTTTAAGAGTATCCCAATATAAATAGAAACTCAATTCAAGAATACACATTAATTTTTATGATTTCTATTTACATTTTAGCATTTTAATCCAATAATAGAGTATTTAGGGTTCACTTTCGTGCACTCATCACACCCCCCAACTTACTAATTGCTAGTCCCTAGCAATTTTCATGCCCAAAACAACAAAAGAGACAAAAGAAAATCACACACAAAGACCACCTAGTCACACTTTCCAGATTCACATGTCAAAGCAATCTTAAGAATTCTATAACCCTATCACAAGCAATCCACCTATAGCACTCCACAGAGTGTGTGTGTTCCAAACTGTATCCATCTAACCAGAAGCCCTGACACATGCAGTATCAAGAACATCTCAAGCGAAAGGTTCAACTCCATAACTCACACTTTTAAAAGTGTTTCGTATGAGGATTCTCTCTATGAGTTGACAATGGGTGTATACACACTCTCGTGAAGAATTAGGCAATTGCATACAAACAACAAGTAAACGTTGATCTTATGATAGGAACACTAATAAATGAGACTTCCACTAGTCTTTCCAACAGCTTACTTAGGATCAAAACGGTCAACACAAAAGGTTGTAACGTGGCTTGGGTTATATGAAAAAAAAAAAAGATAAAAATGATTCAAAATACTTCCAAGTACATACAAGGAGAATTTTATTAAATATCTAAGTAGACCATACTTCTCACTTGATGTACTCTTCACTTGTCAGATCATCAAATAATAATACTTTTCCTTCTTCTCTCTCTTTTCTCTCTCTCTCTCTCTCTCTCTCTCTCTCTCTCTCTCTCTCTCTCTCTCTCTCTCTCTCTCTCTCTCTCTCAATAATTTGATGGACAAATACATGCCACTTTGGTATTCTTGCCATTGCTACCTAACCTTGATTTTCTTTTTCTTTTTTTTTTTATTCTTTGAAGCTCAATCAATTGAACACTTTGCAACTTGTACTCTTCTCTTTCTTTCTTCTTCTTTTTTTTTTTAATTGAAAATGGTAAAACAAAAGAAAGAAAATGCAAATTCCACAACTAGTATACACTTGAAAGTAAAAAGAGTAGAAAAATTAGTGTATAGGTTATACTCCAATGTGGAGAGGTATAGATGATATGGACATATAAAAAGAAAAAGCTACATGTGTTTATTGGCTCAAAGTTGGCTACTAGGGGTCTATGATGAAAAGAGTTAGCTTGAAAGGCTCAAACGTTGATCCTAAGTCGACTTTCGTCATATCCCAAGCACATCCACCATCTTACCACAAACCATGTAATGATATTCTCAAAAGAAGTGCCTAATTCAATAGATCAATGAACGCTTATCACAATTTATTGTATTTGTAGGCTCTCAATCCTATCCAAAATCACATGAATACTTAAGCAAAAGAGTTCTCTAACTACATGTATCAAACCACCATCTTACCACAAAACTTGGATGAGTGCATTAGGGGTTCTGTGAATGCTTCAGTAAAAATGATTATGGTGGGTTTGGTGAATTCATGAAGATGACTATGAATAAGAATGAGTACACACGTGAAAAAGATGCACATGTGATGCAAATTAAAAACAAATTGACACATAAAAATTTACCGCAGAGTTCCAACAAACATTTTAAATACTGAATTTGCACCACCACCCCCCCAACTTAAATGAAACATTGTCCTCAATGTTTAAGAATCAAAATTGAATGGGGAGTAACTGAAAAGGGTAGAATACACCTAATGAGTGACATAGGTAGCTCGCTAACACTACAACATATGCTATTTTTTGCCGCGCTCGATAGTCGCTGTAACAACCACAAAAACTGTGGTTAATATCACTTTTCGGCCGTTTTCACATCGCAGATGAAACGCCAGGATTTAGGCGTGACATCCGCTTCGATACTCGCCGCAGTGATGCCGCCGAAGAATATGGCATCTTCCCGTCGATCTACCTGCCGAGAATGGGGGGCATAGTAACTGCCGCTATTGACAGCAACTCAAGTCGAGCCAGCGCCGCTAAGGGTTTCCGATTTCTTGCGAGTGTGCATTCGTCGCGAACTAAGGCCACCGCGTTCGACGATTTACAAGATGCCGATCGTATCTTCTCGCGACGCATGTTTCTCGCAGAGAAATCGGACCGGCTCCCAAAGATCGGCGGGCAAACTACGGCTGAAAGACCCAATGGGGGAAGGTGAAAATCTTCCCCAAATTTGCTGCGATTAACGCTCGCTGGTTGCTTGCATCTCAATCGCCGGTGTGAGGTTGCTACATTCAATGGCGGACTGGTTCATCGTGGCCAGAAACAATTTCCGACGACTACCCCCCAACCGATGGTCCGGCGCTAGGTATCAATTTTCTTGGCGACCCTTTTTTTCCCCGATATAATTTTTTTTGCATTTGCTGATCAAAATTGGGTGTAAATTTAATGGAATCGAAAATCGCCCAAATCATAGCTACTTTGAACACTCAAGTTAACTGGAAGTGTTAATTTGGCACTAGTTAAATTTGGACATTTTATCTTGCTATTTTTGCTCCTCCCAATCGATATTGTACGCATGCTATGGATTATTTGAGACTTTATTACCAATCAACTCTGTTTTCTCATATTGGGTTCTGGTTTATATAGGGTTACTTTTCACACACAGTTATGCACGTATATATATCTCATCTTGAACACTGGTCTCGATTGGACATGGTTTTGCAACTCATCAGTTTATATTGTTGTTGTCACATGTGTATATATAAATCTCTATTTATCAACCATGCAAGTATAGAACACCTTCTGAAAATAGCAATATGTCAAGTATCAAACTGCTAGATATTACTTTAAAGTAATGTCAAGTAATTTTGCCTTCAATTTTGTCCATAACTTAGTTTAGCAATGAGAGGGAAATTGTCACAAATACATATCATTTCAACATGCTAGCAGTCATATATACTATAATTCCTTTACAAATACATACCCCACATACAAGCAGGGGGCAGAAATTTGAACACACTGATATTGGGGGTCTGGGTAGCACATCTAAGGTTGGACCACACTACTGGAGGCAAAAAATTGACCTGTTCCAATACACAACAATGGAATAAAGCATCAGTATGTGTAAATATTACTCTGCATAATCCTTTTAGTTTTTCAAATTTCACATCTTCATGTGAAATTTCTACTACAATTCAACTGCCAAAACCCATACAAATAACCTCCTTATTGTGTGCTGGGCAACCTTAAAGTCATTTACACATTTATTCCTAAATCAGTTAGAAATTATTCTCATTTTTCCTTCACATCTAAGAAATGAACTTTAAGGTTGAGATTTAAGGTTGTTTACAGTGAATGCACGACTGCAAACATGTGTATCATGGTCCAACCACTGATAGTTATTTGTCATTTTTCATATTCATTTTGTTTGTAGTGGAATTTGATGGATGTTATTTGCTTTTTACCTGACTGTTCACGGAGCCATGCACAGCCTTTCACTCACTACCACCTTGCTAGTGCAGCTCGCTTCTAACATGAACTATCCTTGTAATACAAGATCCCTGTGATGTATATATAACCAATGTAGAGGGTCAGCAAAACTGTGATTGCTACATAATGGCAAAGTAGTTATATTGACATATATCTATTGCACTATACATATTTCTGGTTAGGAAATAATCACATCTGGTGGTCATACAAAGCACTAACCATGCCTAGTTATCATGTAGAAAGGGCAGTAGAGTATAACTTAATCTATGTATGCCAATTGTATATGCAATATCTTTATAATGATAGAGTACAAAATTCTGCTCATATTTTGTCTCATTTATTGCAGCGTGCAGTAGGTAAATAATTTAATCTACCTCATAATCCTCCCAACAACCACCCCAAGAAACTCTATAGGTATTTTAACATTGCAACCCAGCTCTCACAAATAGAGTAAATGGCAAGCTCACTACGGAGCTCCATTTCCATTCAGGGTCGCTTTACCACGTTGTTAAAGTTTACATTTATTACCTGGGGCATAATAAATTAACTCTACCCATGTCTTACAGTATGTATATAGCATTGAGTTAATATAGAGGAAGAAAGCAATTTACCTCCCATGATCCTTGACCCTTCCTAGCTAGCAATATCAGGATAAACCTGACTATAGTCAAAACTGCCCAGTTTACAAAATCAGCATCCCCACCACACCTTCATCAAAAGTACTACTATCCTAAGGTGTAGGTCAAAAGTCAAACAATATATATTTAACTGCTGGCATGCACAAAACAGCAACTAAGGAACTGCACTTTGAGTCTCTCTCTGAGACTCAACTTCTGACATTCGCATGTCAACACGTTGCTCATATTCCCGCATATGCTCCCTCATTGCGGCAAAACCACCTTCAATATCTTCAAGCCTCTTTTGGTAATATTCTGAATTTTTCCTATTTGCTTCATTTTCTTCCGCAAGGCGTTCATATTCCTCATTGCTCACTCCAGCCACTTTAGTTGATTCGGGCATAACAGAGTGGCCCATCCCTCTGTTATACCCGGACCTATGTCCCAATACCTCCCTAAATATGGCTGCTGCTGCTTCATCTGTGCGAGCCTCTGGGTCTTTGGCATTCATCAATTCAACCATCTGATTCTGTGGCCAACACAAGTCAAAACAGCTCCATCATACAACCAATATCATCAATAAACTAAGGTCAAGCTACTATATTCATAACTTTCTAGAAGCTGAACTTTTCTGAAAAAAATTGAATAGCATATATATCTATGGGTCAACCATTTAGGTACTGTAATAGTGAAAAATTGTGCTCACATAATTTTCTTCTGTGGTTGGTGTGATGAATCTCCCCCTTTTAGTCGACCAATGCACATCTTTGTAAAAATCAATTAGATTCTTGTCCTTCTACATGAATATATAGACATTACAATCACATTATCATACTTTGCGAAATACAAGATTTTATTATTCAACCATAGAAGAAAATGGCTACTGAATATTTCACTCAATACCTTCCTTTCCATTAGTACAACAAACGATGTCCTTCCGCTTGTATGGTTCACCCTTTGTTTACGCCTGTTTTCTTTGTTTTGACTGGACATTTTCTGCCACATGGAATCCAATGAGGCCGAATTGAGCAATGAACAACATAGCTGTTCACTTTGGAATCAGATTGAATTAAGACAAACAATGGACGTTAAGTTTATTGCATATAAATACAGTTTCATTTCCTGAAGAAAACAGCCACATATATAACAATTTTAAGTTGTGAAAACTAGCATGCATAACCACTTTTCAGCCTGTACCTTGAAGTCATCACTACCCCACCGATTGCATAACCATTCCCAAACTGGTTTCTCTACCAACCCACCTCCATTAGCTGCTGCCTCCGCATGTGATGCATAACTCTTGTATTTCAGGTGTAGCTTGTAATGAAATGCGTTATATGCACGAGCAAGCTGGCTTGTGACTGTCCGACGATGATTTTTCTTTGTCCAATCCAAGACAAAGTCAGCCTATCAATGCCATTGTGTTAAAACCCCGTGTGCATGATATGGGTTCTTGGAATGTTACATAAAACTCCTACGTACTGAGCTATTAAATGAAAACATCTTATAATATAAAAGATGAGATGTTGCTATCACTGGCTACTATCTATTAAATGAAAACATCTCATAATATTATCAAGTTCACACTCAAGTTACCAATAAGGCAGTCTCTTATTAAAGCTGAAATCGAGTTACTACATTCTCATCTTATGCTATATAACCCATGCAAGCAAAATGATGCCTTCAAATACCCTAACATTCCACTTTATGTGGTCAGTTCTAATGTGTATTTTCATTCCCCCTTAATTCTTTAACACACACAGCTATGATAAATGTATCTTGTGAAGCTATATATATAGACATGGTCAATATTTTTAACAACATACTCAACCATTACATGTATTATATCAATAATTGTCATTTGGAAACACATACTCGAACACGTTCAATAAGTTCTTCCTTTTCCTTTTCACTCACCGCACTCCAGCTAGCGTGCCTCATTTCTGCATAGTGCTTGACGATCCAGGAGACTCTCGCTGTGTATACAGTTCTATTGTTGCATGAGGGGCCTATCTTTCCATCTTTTATGTCAAGTGGTATCTTGCCATAGTTTCTCATTCTCTCAAAATCTGCCCCCTTTGCCACACCCCTACAACGCTTACTAGTGTTGGGTACTAACACAGCAAATGAAACTGTTAGACTAGAGCATGTATAAATGTTTGTCACCAAATGTTTATAACTAGGAAATAGGATGTGTACATGATAATACTTACCCTCTGCTGGAGAACAAGGAGGCAGCAGCGATGAAGGTATATCTTCTGGACCTTGAGTGGAGTCATCAGAGTCTACTCCAGCTTCATCTCTCAAAGTCCATGCTGCTGGTTGACCCTGTGGGGGTCGTTGTAAAGTTGCAGATAAAACCCGACCAAATGATCCAGTAGGTATTCCTCTGCCTCTCCCTCTCTGTGTATAAATCATCTTTGCTGCATGCCCCATTATTTGAACATTTTATGTAAGCTTACCCTTACAACTGACTACTACTTTAAACAATGCTTTCATAATTATATGGTCTCCTTCAGTTTACTAAAGTAGCTAAGTAGTACCCAGCAATGTAAAAAGGCTAGTGTAACAACAATCCTTAGTTTGCAAACATTCAATAAGTTAAGAGGTTGCTTTAATAATGAAATAGGCATAGAACAAGCAGACATTTTGCCCTCTAGTTTATAACAACAAAGGATGGACACAAGATTCTGCAGTTGTGTAACTTCATTTCCACCAGAGCTGTGTATAACCATTATGCTTCCTATATTGCATATGTTTAGAGTAAGAACAACACCATGATGTTTGTGCATGATTTATACTTTAACATGTTCTTGCTAGTATTAAACAAGGTCTGGAAATGCTTTGCCTGAAGTAGTTGTGTAAAACCATAAAAACAAAAGCATGGCACTACCAAGTCATCTTTTGTTGCAGCCAGAATGTTAAGTTTGAGATTTTTCTACCTGGGATAATTTCTGTTGAAGGAGCAAGAGTTGTGCAGCAAAAATCTTCTTGGACAGTTCTCAATGCAAGTACGTGTTTCTGAAGAAATGAAAGTTATCTTTGTATCTTAAGTTAACATTGTTTTCCCGCCTACACTAAACTTTCTCCCGCGCAGGTACACGAGCTGGAAACTGTCTGATCAGCATGGTAGAAGACAGGATATCGGTTGACAGGAGCATGGTGTTTCGTAGCTAGCTCACTCAAACATTCATTAACTGCAGCATGGTCATTCGTACCACTGCTTTCATATGATATCGGTTGAAGAGGCCTTGTTAGAGCATGATTGTCAACCACCTCGCAACTTCAGTCTGCTTACACGTGTTTTCTTCTTTGTCAACCAGTCAATAGCAGAACAATTTATGAATTTTGTCCTATATGTATAAACCCACCGACGGCTGACTTTCAATGCATGGTGTTTGTTTTATATACTTTTTATAAGCAATTAAATGAACAACAAACCTTGTTTTTTGACAAGTTCTAAGGCAAGCCGTGTATTATATTATCAAACGGGGCCATGTTCTATAGGATTTTTTCAAACTATATCCAAGTAAAAATCATAACTGTCTGTTGAATATCCCCATCAGTTGTACGTACAAATCCCATCACGTATATAGTCTGCAGGAAAATTACCACTGAGCATTGGTAATTGACTCCATATTCATGCTATTGGATTAGCCATTAACAAGAAATATACTAATTATCAATGAATATGGTAATATTTTTCTGCTCATATATCTCAATTAACTTAGTATTCATTGAGTGGATATAGGTTATACCGTTCGGAGGAGGTAATTTTAATTACGCTTCTGATATTCAATGTTAGAGCACGTGAAGTATTTTACCTTTGCTAGTATACGGGAGATTAGCAACTTCGGAAATATATAAAAAACACTCACTAACATCAAAAGTACTTCCAGTAGGTATTAAAGAACAATGCTTTCCTTCCATTCTATTCAAATGTGTATACTTGGAACAACATTCCTATGAGAATACACTTGGGATAATAAGATTGAAATAGGTAATACATTCAACATGATCACTAATGTATGATCTTGGCATCCCACTCAATCGTGAGATAATACTTTTACATGAGCAGTAGGTAATTTTTCCCTACTGCTGTTTCCAATATTAATAGCTATATTGGAAACATCCACATATCGGATGAGCAAGTGTTACTTCAGATCGGACTTAATATATACATAGCTATATATAACCTGCTAGCCAAAATGTTTGTACAATGGCATGAAAAATTAATGCACCCATTTGTTTGCTCCCCGTTGTACTGTCAAGATGATTCTATTATAGCTATGATGGCCACACGGCACCTGGAGCATCTGAATAAAGCCACTGCAATGCACCATTTCGGAGGGGGATATAGACAGTATCTGCAATTGAGGAATGGGGAAATGTATGTTACCAAAGTATTATGAGCAACACTGGAAATGAACATGATTTCCAGAGTAATTACCACGTTGGGTTCGTTGACCCAATACCACCAACGTTTTTTACATGGATTTTCTGACAATTAAAAAGCCTTGTATGGTACCCAGTCTGACTGAGATTGTTTTCCTGCAGTTATATCACTCACACTTGGGCTGAAATGCCAAAAATAATTACGCTATTTACGTTACAAGTACCTTAGTTTAAAAAAATATACTATCTGCATAGACAGTACATGTACACAGAATCAGATAACACAGCTGCATGTACCCCAAACACTACATTGGTTTGCTAGGAAAAATGTTAGAGACTACAAAGTAGTTTGGTAAAACTGTTTCACAATATATACGTGAAGTAACACTATTACCTTGCAGTTAATAGTGGGGCAATTGAGGCACTGTGTCCATTTCCAGGGTCACTGTATTGGGGATGCCTAACTGCAGCATGGAAGAATCTACAGCTGCAGAGTCTATTTCCAGACCCACCTTACTGTCTGCTTCATATGATGGCCATGCCTTTAATATGAAGCAGAATTTTATGGCGATTGCGAATCGCATCAACTAAATCTACATAATGATTTAGTAAGGCACATTCACTAGATATATGCATTCTAAATTCATATCATTGAGATAGCTGGGTTCTGGTTTGCACAGTTGGCTATACTAGCATATTTACCCCCAAGTCATCACTAATATTTATCAAATATTAGTAAAAAGTAGAATATACTATAATAGGCCACTAAGTAGAGAAGCATGTTGTAGACTCAAGTTTATGTGTTGTTAAAATTGGAAGCATAGTAAAAATCATTACCCAAAGAAAAGATGAATTAATTATAAGTGGTCTTTATATGACCATCACTACTGAGTTTAAAAATGGCCAATAACACCCATTGTTCGTGCTCCCAAACCACATTACCACTCATGCGATGGGATTCCATCAATTGGGCAATTTTTAGTCAATCTCGAAGACACAATAAAACCGGACTTGCTAATCCCCATCCTTCAACCTCTGTTTCAATGTGAACCGATAGTTGTCCTAAAAACAAATCGTGGTTTTCCTAAGTTATGACATACAATTCATCATGTGTGTAGTTTAAATCAAGACAAACTCTTACATACAAAAAATGAAAAGCAAACATTCAACCAAAATCAGTTCTATTGTACTGAATGACAGAGAATGGATCGAAAAGGTAGAGAAACAGAGAGCATACCTCCGATTGTACGGTCTGGCCATCGGATGGTGCGGCAAATGATGGGCAACAAATCACTCTTGGTGGTGATCGGCGGGAGAGAAGAAATACCTCTATTGGATGTTATGCATAGCGGTCGAATGAGAGAGAGAGAGAGAGAGAGAGAGAGAGAGAGAGAGAGAGAGAGAGAGAGAGAGATAACCACGGAGAGAGAAACACCAAGCTGATTGCAGGGAATCGAAGATGCTTTCTGGCCAGCGGAAAGAATTTCACGGTGCCGATCGGTGGCTACATAATGGCGCGAGGATAAACCGAAATAGCTGCAAGAGTGACGGCAAGAAATCCCAGAAAAAGGTCTCGAATGAGGGAAACCCACGAGTTGTGCCTGGCCGAAATTCCTAGGGAATGAAAATATATATAGTCTATTTAACATAGCAGCGACATCTCGACGTTAAAAGATTTTCTGAGATGTGTGTCACCTCTTGCGGCGACCTTGCTCGCCGTACGCCCCCTGATTTCCCACGATTGAAGTCACTGCCGGCTTATAAAGAAAGCCGTTAACAGTTGCGGCAAATTACTGTCGCCGTTGTAGCTTCTTCATAGCTGCGGGTCCTCAAACTGCCGTAAAATTATCCCAACTGCGGCAGTTCAAAATAGCTACGACCAAATATTGCCGCAACGCCAGATTTAATAATCACGCTTCATCAACTCCCCGAGAACTCATCTACACATTACGAAATCTTTGAATCTATCGACAGATTTTTCATCGCCAGTGAAAAAAACGCCGCAATTGGACATAATTGTTGTAGTGTAAGCACCAAAGATGGTAACCTGAAATGACAAAATAAAACTAACCTACAAACAAAGACGAAGAAAACAACAGAAAATAAAAAAGAAAAGAACGAAAATAAGAGAAAACAGAAATAAAATAGAACAAACAAAACAAATAAAGAAAAACATACCTATGTGGTGTGGTCAAGGTTGATAAATCGGATCCACAAGTGGAATGTCTTCAACTTTCAGAACTTGACTATCAATTAATACTTTAAGGCGTTGACCATTTACTTTAAAAATCCGACCATCCTTAGGATCCTCTATTTCTACCTTCCCATTTTTAAAAATATTTTTCACCGCAAATGGGTCAGTCCACCTAAACCGAAGTTTTCCTTGGTGCTTGTGAATCCAAAATCATATAAGTATACTCGGTCATTAGACTCAAATCTCCTCCTAAGAATATTGTTTCCATAAAACACTTTCATTTTAACCTTAAAGATTGTAAACTTAGGCAAAGGTTTCAATTTAAATTTTGGTGCTTTCATAATTTCAGAAATCTATCTTTCAACTTTCTTAGGCAACTCCTCAAATTTCGGTGACCATGCCCATGTTCCATAATCCTGAGTTTTATAAAAAACAGCACAAATATCAACAATATTAGATGAATCACTAATAGTATTAAATTCAGAATTAATAAGGGAATATTCAAAGGAATCAAAATCATAAGTTGTGTGAACTCTCTTGTCTATGAATGTGTCAATCATGTAAGTTTGGTGGCACTCATCATTCTCTGTTGGTTGTTTCTCAATATAGAAAATATTCAACTTGAGAGTCATATTCCCAAAAGAGAGCTTCATTAGACCATTCCTGCAATTAATAAGAGCGTTAGCAATAGCAAGAAAATGTCTACCTAAAATTAAGGAGATTTTAGAATTAGAGTCAATAACAGAACTAGTCTCAAGGATTAAGAAATCAACAGGATAATAAAATTTTTCAATTTAGATCAAAACATTCTCAACTATCCCTCTCGGTTTCTTAATTGAACGGTCAACCAATTTAAGCACAATAGAAGTTGGCTTAATTTCATCCAAACCAAGCTGCAAATAAATGGAATAAGGCATCAAATTAACACTAGCTCCTAAATCTAGCAAGGCTTGCCCAAACTCATGATTCCCAATATTACATGCAATGGTTGGACAACCAGAATCCTTGTACTTAAGAGGAATTTGCTGCTCAATTAGAGCGCTAACATGCTCTATCATGTTGTCTTCTTAACATGATGCTTCCTCTTAAATGTATACAAATCTTTGAGAACTTTTACATAAGTAGGAACTTTTTTAATAACATGCAAAAGAGAAAGGTTAATCTTTACCTGCCTGAGGTTCTTTAAGATTTCATTACTAAAATCCAAAGTTCGCATACCATATTTTAAAGCTTGAGAAAATGGTACCTTAACTGGGCTCTTGATTACCTCAACTTCCTTGGAAAACTTGGTACTATCATTGTTTTGTTCCTCTTCAACATCCTCTATCTTATCAGTTGTTGGGATGTGTAAGGACTTACCACTTCTTGTCACAATGGCATTGACCTGTTTCAAATTTCCCTGCACCATATGTTGACCTTGGGGTGTGGATTAAGCTTGAGAAGGAAACTTGTCACTCTCATTCACACTCAAGTAACTCATCATCTTGGATACATGGCTCTTTATCTCATTGTTTTCTTCAACAACCTGCATAATCAAATATTCAAATTTTTTATTAGTTTTACCCTGTACCTCAATAAAAGCTCGTAAAGTATCTTCTAAGGAGTTCCTAGAAGAAGAAGATGCATGATATGGTGAGATCTAAGGGGTGGTTGTGCAAGCGGCTAGTTTTCAAACTTCCAGCAAAAGTTTGGGTGATTTCTCCAACCAGAATTATATGTATCTGAGTAGGGTGAAAATGGTTTTTTATACATGCCAAGAGAATTGCAATGTTCCTCATACACTACTCTCATTTGTACAAGTGTTAGGCAATCTTGTACAAGATGATCTACTCCCTAACAAATAAAACAAAGTTTAGATGCATCAACTTGGGGAATAATACGAGCTGCCATAGTTTCCTTCATCTTTAATGCCTCGAACTCTCTAGTTAGGCCCTCCATCCTTGCCTTCAAGTTATCTTCTTCTTTAAGATGATAGATGCCTTCACTAGAATGAGTTTGATTGGAGCGTGCTCAATTAGTACAGTCAAAAGCATTTGGTTCTGTCCAACTGTGAGCTTTTTCTTCAAGTTCATTCAAATATTCTATTACCTCATCCGAGTCCTTATGCAAAAACTCACTGTTACACATCATTTCAACAAATTGACGCTCTCTAGGAGTGAGACCTTCATAAAAATAGCTAACTAGACACCGGCTTTCATAACGACGCCGGACAGAATAGCGATTATCCTACAGGCTAGTTCCAACAGATGATTCACAGGAGAAAAATCCCCCAAAACTAGAGAGAAAAGTCTCTAGGGTTTAACGGAATATTATAAAATCCAGCAATCAGCAAAATCAGTCCACAAGCCAAACTGTTATAGCCAAAAATCGTGTTTATCCGAATTTTGCCAAAAATAGCAAAATCTCGAAAATCACTCTAAATTGAAATTCAAAATAAAATAAGTAATCTGCAAAAAATCTGGCCCAAATCGGATTTAAAATGACTTCCTAACTGACAAGCGAAATATTACCATAAATAGTAAAAAATAATAAAACTAGTGATTCGGAGGGGAAAACAGCAGAATTTGAGGTCGAAAAAAAATGCACATGGAGCCATGCTCGATGTGGACAGCGTGCGCGCTAAAAAGAGCTTTCCGAATTGGGGTCTTATGTACGATTCTGACACCCGTAGCTAAAGTTATGGCCAAAAGACTGAAACGCACTCAAAACGGCCCCAATGAGGAACATATCACAATCAATTCCCGCCTTTGCACTGATCTGCCATCTCATGGTATCTCAGCGCCATCAAGGTGCAATCTGACAGCTCAGCATTATCTATCTCGGATCCCCCTGCATCAGTCGCCCCGGGTTGGAAAGAACTCGTCCTCAAGTTCAGAGTAGTGTCATCAGAATCCACAAAACAAGGACTTAGGTGCTTCACATTAAAGACATCAGAAGTCTTCAAGTGACTGGGAAGGCGCAACCTGTAAGCGTTATCATTGATCTTCTGCACGACCTCACAAGGTCCAATCTTCCGATCCTTAAGCTTATTATACTCTCCAACAGGAAAACGATCACGAGTTAATACAGCCCAAACAAAATCACCAACATCAAAAAGTACCTGACGACGATGACTGTCAACCCGAGTCTTGTACTTGGTATTGCTCTCATGAATGGTCTGTTTCACCTGCTCATGGATACCCCGAAGATACTCTACCATCTCATCTGCTTTAGGACTGAAACGTCCTATACGTGGAATAGGGGCTAAGTCCAGCACCCCGGATGGGTTCTAACCATAGACAATCTCAAATGGGCTTAAGCCTGTGGTTCTGTTTTTTGATCTGTTGTAGGTAAATTCTGCTTGAGGCAATGCCAAATCCCACTGCTTCGGCTTAGTTCCTGCCAAACATCTTAAAAGGTTGCCCAAACTCCGGTTCACCACCTCGGTCTGGCCATCCGTCTGGGGGTGGTAGGCGATACTAAAATTCAATTGCGTTCCCAGTTTCCCCCACAGGCTCTTCCAGAAATGACTGATGAACTTGGTATCACGATCTAAAGTAATGGATCGAGGAACACCATGTAAACGCACAATCTCCCTAAAATAAAGATGGGCAATCCAGACAGCATCCATAGTCTTCCTGCAAGCTACAAAATGGGCCATCTTGGAAAACCTGTCAACCACAACAAAGATAGAATCCGAGGCCCTTTGGGTGCGGGGTAAGCCCAATACAAAATCCATGCTGACATCGAACCAAGGAGCTTCAGGAACAGGTAAGGGAGTGTACAAGCCCGCATTGGTGAGAACTCACTTAGACCGCTGGCACACATAACAACGGTCCACATAATGGGCCACATCACTAGTCAACTTGGGCCAATAAAAGTCAGAAGAGATGAGGGCCAAGGTCTTATCTCGGCCAAAGTATCCCTCATTATGAAACTCACTTATAATTTGCTGCCTCAATGAACAATCTGGAATGCACAACTGTAATCCACGAAACAGATACCCATTATGCAAAACAAAATCATGACGGTGACCATCAGTTACCTCCTTAAATATCCTTCCAAAGGAAGGATCAGCTGCATACATATCTGTGAACGCCTCAAAGCCTGCAACTTTGGTACTCATGGTGGTGAGGAGTAAGGTACGATGGCTCAAGGCATCTGCGACGCGGTTCAGACTCCCTGCTTGGTGCCTCAGCATAAAGGTGAATTCGTGTAAGTATGCCACCCACTTGGCATGACGTCTACTCAGCTTGTGTTGGCCATTGATGTACTTCAGGGCCTCATGATCGGTAAACAGAATAAACTCCTTCTGTACTAGGTAGTGACGCCAATGCTTCAGGGACTGAACTATGGCATAGAACTCCAGATCATAAGTGGAATAATTTTTCTTTGATCCCGATAGCTTCTCGCTGAAGAAAGCAACCGGACGACCTGCCTGACTCAGAACACCACCAATGCCAACGCCGGATGCATCACAATTTACCTCGAACACTTTGTCAAAATCAGGGAGTGCCAAAACTGGTGCCTCGGTCATCTTCTGCTTGACCAGTTGAAAATTGGCCTCTGCCTCCTCAGACCACTGGAAATCACGCCCCTTGAGGCACTCTGTGATCGGGGCAATCAAAGTACTGAAATTTCTAATGAACCAGCGGTAGAAAGATGCCAATCCATGGAAACTTCGGATGTCATGTAAGGTCCTTGGTCTGGGCCACTCCAAGACTACATTTATCTTTGACTGATCTGCATGAACACCATCAGTAGACACAACAAAACCAAGAAAAGTCACAGAAGTAGTGAAGAAAGAACACTTCTTCTGATTAACAAACAGACACTCTGTTTTCAGCATCTCAAAAACGGCACGGAGGTGATCGAAGTGTGAAGCCCATGTCAGACTATAAATGAGGATATCATCGAAGTAAACTATAACGAATTTTCCCATAAAAGGCCGCAAGACCTGATGCATAAATCTCATGACTTCCTAACTGACAAGCGAAATATTACCATAAATAGTAAAAAATAATAAAACTAGTGATTCAGAGGGAAAAATAGCAGAATTTGAGGTTGAAAAAAAAGGCACATGGAGCCATGCTCAATGTGGACAGCGTGCGCGCCGAAAAGAGCTTTCCGAATTGGGGTCTTATGTGCGATTCCGACACCCGTAGCTAAAGTTATGGCCAAAAGACTGAAACGCACTCAAAACGGCCCCAATGAGGAACATATCACAATCAATTCCCGCCTTTGCGCTGATCTGCCATCTCATGGTATCTCAGCGCCATTAAGGTGCAATCTGACAGCTCAGCATCATCTGTCTCGGATCCCCCTGCATCACATAACCATGATGGGGACACAAGCTAAGTAACTCTTTAAAATAATCTCATGCTTGATACAAAGTCTCGCTATCGTTTTGTGTAAAAGTTGAGATTTTCCTATTCAAAGTATTAGTCTTATGATGATGAAAGTATCTATCGAAAAAAATTTGGGTCATCTCAGCCCATGACCCAATTGACCGTGGTCTCAACAAATACATCTAACTCTTCGCTTTCTCCTTTAGTGAGAAAGGAAAGAACTTAAGTCAAACAACATCTACAGTGCTAGGTTGACCATGAAATGTAGCAATAACCTCTTCAAACTCCCTAATAGGAAATGGTACCTTAATTTGGCTCTTTATTACCTCAGCTTCTTTGGGCAGCTCGGCACTAATATTGCTTTGATCATCTTCCACATCCTCTAATTTGTTCATTGTTGGGATGTGATGAGTGCACAAAAGTACACTCTAAATACTCTATTATTGGATTAAAATGCTAAAATATAAATAGAAATCATAAAAATTAATGTGTATTCTTGAATTGAGTTTCTATTTACATTGAGATACTCCTAAACAGTTTTTTTATGTTTAATTTCAGAGTTTATAAAAGAGAAAGTCAAATTCAAATGAGGACTTTCATGGGATTTGAGAGCAATTTGGATAAAGAAAAAAATCATAAAAGGAAACTGCAAGAATTCCAAATCCAAAATTTATAATGAGACAACCTAGACATATTTTAGTATTTTAACTAGAACTTTTTACTCACGTATTGGATTGATGCTATTTTTAATGCATCAGAAATCTATCTTCAAGGGCTATGAATTTGTCTCTAATAAGGATTTCCAAATTCGAACTCTTGAAGCGCTTACATGGCTGCCAAGATTAGTCATAAAATTTAGGTGATTTTTTTATGCAGAAATTATGAAGACATTAGGGTTTCTTTCCTACCCTATATAAGCATATCATTAGCATAAAATAGAGGGAGAGGAGAGGCACAAGAGGCAGATTTGAATAAAGGAGAAAATCACTTCCATGGCCGCCGTTTACTTCAGTTTTCTCTGGAGATTTTTGTTGTCCATTATACTTATGGGTAACTAGATTCTCAAATGGAGTTAAGGATGAACTTGCACATTAGATGGTATTTTTAATTTATGTATTTGATTTTCAATTACTAAAACTTTTTTGTTTTATCATTCTCAATTCATCATTAATGTTTTCTTCTCCGAATAATCATAGAATTTATTCTATTTATAGATTCAATCATGCTTTTTCTATTGATTGGATTAGTTATTTGATTATGTTGGAATCAATTATTTATCTATATTGATCCAGTTCTTTATTGTAATATCGCTCCCTGAGTATATTGTCGTCGTTGGATTTTTTCAATAGTGATAATAATTTACATATTTAAAAGTGGTGAATGATTTTTCAAAGGGATACAATTGGTTTAATTTTAGATTATAAATCTATACCTTCTAATTATGAATTTCAAAAATTGAGTTATTCAATCAATTAAGAATAATTAAAATACCGAATTTGTGCAAAGGATTCCCGACGCTCTATTGTTCGTCAAATTTGAGTATTTCTTCCGTTAGTAACTTTGCTTCACTTCAATTTGCATTTAAAATTAATCTTTATTCTCCATTAATCATTTAATATTTTTCATTAGCTTCTTTGTTCCTTCTGCTATTCTTTTAATTTGTATCCTTGTGGAATCGACACTCCAAAGTTGTGTTACAACTATCGCGTTATTCTTTGGGTGTAATCAAATTTTGGCACCATTGCCGGGGAGATGGTAGAAGAATTATTAGATAGTTTTTCTTTCCTGCAGTTTGTAAAGGCAGTAACTTCGTTTCCTTTTTTAGCTTGCTGCATCTTTATTTTATTTTCTTTTTCCTTTTATAGTTTTATTTTTTTTAGTATTATATTTTTCTCTACCTTACATGCACAAGTATAGAGACGCATTGGGTCGGTTTGCTTGTAAACCAATGTTAGAGTCAGAGTCAGAGTCAAAGTCTAATTTTTCTAATCATTCGTTTGATAATTCATCTAGTCCCAAAAAAATGAGTAGGCATGAAGATCAACCTAGGACTCCACATGAGTACCTTCACCCTACACACAAAGCAACACCATCATGCATTATATTTTCACCAAATATTCCTCCAATGGATTTCAAACCAGATATAATACAACTTCTCTTTTGTATGTTATTAAACAAGTTCCTACTTATGCAAAAGTTATTAAAGATTTATGTACAGTTAAGAGGAAGCACCATGTGAAGAAGACAGCGTTCCTGACAGAGCAAGTTAGTGCTCCAATTGAGCAATGGATTCCCCCCAAGTATAAGGATCTTGGTTGTCCAACCATTGCATGCAGCATTGAAAATCATTAGCTTTGGCAAGCTTTGCTAGATTTAGGAGCTAGCTTGAATCTAATGCCATATTTTATTTATTTGTAGTTGGGGTTGGGAGAAATCAAACCAACCACTGTGGTATTGCAATTGGTTGACCATTCAATCAAAGTTCCCTGGGGTGTGGTAGAGGATGTTCTAATTCAAATTGACAAATTTTATTATCCTATTGATTTCCTAATCCTTGACACTAGTTTTGTTGTTGATACTACTTCAAAATTCCTTTGATTTTAGGTGGGCCTTTCCTTGCCACTGCTAATGCTCTTATTAATTGCAATAATGGGCTCATGAAACTGTCTTTTGGAAATATAACTCTCGAGGTTAATATCTTCCATATTGCAAAACAGGCTGAAGATGATGACGAGAGCCACCAGAATACATGATTAACTCACTCATGGATAGGGGAGTTTCTATAGCTCATGATTTTGATCCCCTTTAGTATTTTCTTGTTAATTCTAAGTTTGATTCTATCAGTCATTCATTTGATATAGTTGATATTTGTGCTATATTTTATAGAACTCAGGATTATGGCACTCAGGCATGGCAACCAAAGTTTGAGGAGTTGCCTAAGAAAAGTGAAAAACAAATTCTTTCAAGTGTGGAAGCACCCAAAGTTGAATTGAAGCCTCTGCTTAAGGGTTTAAAGCATGTTTTTCTTAGTCCAGGTGATACTTTTCATGTTATTATCTCATCTAAATTGTCTAAGTCTCAATGTGAGAAATTAATTCGGACCCTAAGTGAGCATAAGTCAGCCTTAGGTTTGAGCATTGCTGATATAAAAGGTGTTAATCCCCTAGTTTGTTCTCATAAAATTAATTTGGAGGAAAGAATTAGCCCTGGTAGAGACCCCTATCGTAGGCATAATCCCACTATGAAAGAAGTGGTGAAGAATGAAGTGTTGAAAGTATTAGATGCAAGAATCATATATCCTATTGCTGATCGTAAATGGGTAAGTCCTACACAGGTTGTTCCTAAAAAGTCAGGTATTACTGTGGTGAAGAATGACCTGGGAGAGTTAGTCTATACAAAACTTGTGACTGGGTAGCAAGTGTGCATTGATTATAGAAAATTGAATGCTGCCACTCAAAAAAACCATTTTCCTCTCCCTTTTATTGACCAAATTCTTGAGCGTGTGGCTAGTTATCCTTTCTATTGTTTCTTGGATGTTTATTCTGATTATTATCAAATTGAAATTGCATTAAAAGGCCAGGATAAAACCACTTTTACTTGTCCTTTTGGTACTTATGCTTTCCGTAGAATGCCATTTGGATAGTGTAATGCACTTTCTACTTTTCAACATTGCATTTTGAGCATTTTTAGTGACATGGTTGAAAATTGCATGAAAGTTTTTATGGATGACTTGACTATTTTTGGATCTTCTTTTGATGCATGCTTATTGAATTTAGAGAGAGTGTTGACTCATTGTGAGGGGAATGAATTGGTTTTAAATTGGAAAAAATGCCACTTTGTGGTACTTTTTGGTATTGTCTTAGGGCATATTATTTCTTCTAGGGGGAAAGAGGTTGATCAATCTAAAATTGAATTGATCTCTAAGTTGCCTACACCTAGGACAATGAAGGATGCGATATCCTTTCTAAGTCATGCTGGTTTTTATAGGAGGTTCATGTAGAATTTTTCCACCATATCTAGACCACTATGTGACCTCCTAACTAAAGATGCCCCATTTGAGTGAACACAAGATTATCAAGAGGCCTTTATAACACTAATTAGAAAGCTTACCTCGGCACCCATAATGTGGCCACCAGATTGGATTTTACCTTTTGAGATCATATGTGATGCTAGTGATTTTACTATAGGTGCTGTTCTTGGACAGTGAAGGGAGGAGAAGCCTTTTGTCATTTACTATGCTAAATGACAAAGAGTTGCTCAGATAAATACTACAGTGAAGGGAGGAGAAGGAACTCTAAATAGTACTCAGATAAATTACTCCACCATTGAAAAAGAGTTGCTAACTGTAGTATTTACTTTGGATAAGTTTTGTGCTTACTTGATTGGCTCTCCCATTATTATTTTCACAGATCATGTAGCCCTTAAGTACCTTCTTACAAAGAAGGATGCTAAAGCACGATTAATATGGTGGATTTTACTTTTGCAAGAATTTGACATCACCATCAAAGACAAGAAAGCAGTGGAGAACGTAGTGGCTGACCATCTATCGAGGCTCATATTTGAGGACACCTTTGACCACCTACCAATCAGGGATGATTTTCCCGATGTGCATTTACTTTCTATTATTTCTCTACCATGGTTTGCTCATATTGTGAATTTTAGCGATTGAAATTTTTTATTGTTGGGGTATTGATTTTATAGGACCATTTCCTCCTTCTTTTGGATATCATTATATTATTGTAGCAGTATATTATGTGTCCAAATGGATAGAGGCAGCAGCTTGTAGGAGCAATGATAATCGGACGGTAATTAAATTTCTCAAAGAGAATGTGTTATCTCGATTTGGTACACCACGTGCTATTATTAGTAATCAGGGTACACATTTTTGCAACCATTCTTTTGACGCTTTGATGAAAAAATATGGGGTGGTACATAAGATCTCTACTGCCTACTACCCCCAGACAAGTGGATAGGTAGAACTTGCAAATAGGGAAATTAAGCAAATTTAAAAAAAAAAAAAGTCAACCCGGGTCGCAAAGATTGGTCTTTAAGACTAGGTGATGCGCATTGGGCTTACCGTACAGCTTTCAAAACTCCCTTAAGCATGTCACCTTATAGGTTTGTTTTTTTTTTTTTTTTTGGAAGGCCTTGCCACTTACCTGTGGAGCTCGAGCATCGAGCTGATTAGGCCATCAAGCATTTCAATTTTGACATGGGAGAAGCAAATAAGCTTAGAAAATTTCAGTTGACCAAATTAGAGGAGTTGAGAAATGATGCTTATGAGAACTCTAGGATCTATAAGGCTAAAATGAAAGCGTTTCACGATAAAAATATTTTGAGAAAAATGTTTAAGCCTAATGATCAAGTATTCTTATATGATTCTAGACTTCATAAGCACTCAGGAAAACTTCGGTCTAGGTGAACTGACAATTTTGTAGTGAAGAATGTTTTCACAAATGGGGTAGTAGAAATAGAGGATCCTAAGGATGCTCAAATCTTTAAAGTAAATGGTCAATGCCTTCAAGTATTAATTGATAAGCAAGTTCCGAAAATGAAAGACATTCCACTTGTGTATCTGGTCTATTAACTTTGACCACACCACGCATGTATGGTTTTTGTATTTGTTTTGTTTATTTTGTTTTATTTTCATTTTCTCTTATTTTCTTTCTTTTCCTTTTTGTTTTTATTGTTTCTTTATTTTTGTTTGCAGGATAGTTTCATTTCGTCATTTCAGATAACCATCTTCGGTGCTTAGCGAGCTACCATTGTCACTCATCAGGTGTATTTTATCATTTTTAGTTACTCCCTATTCAATTTTAATTCTTAATCATTGAGGACAATGTTTCATTTAAGTTGGGGGTAGTGGTGCAAATTCAATATTTAAAATGCTTGTTGAAACTCTATGGCATATTTTTATGTGTCAATTTTTTACATCATACGTGCATCATTTTCACATGTGTACTCATTCTCATTCATAGTCATCTTCATGAATTCACCAAACTCATCATAATCATTTTTTACTAAAGTATTCACAAAACCCCTAATGCACTAATCCAAGCTTTGTAGTAAGATGGTGGTTTAACACATGTAGCTAAAGAACTCTTTTGCTTAAGTATTCAGGTGAGTTTGGAGAGGATTGAGATCCTACAAATGCAGTAAATTGTCATAAGAGTTCATTGATATGGTGAATGTCAATTTAGGATCAACGTTTGAGCCTTTTAAGCTAATCCTTTCCATCATAGATCCTAGTAGCCAACTTTGAGCCAATAAACACATATAGTTTTTTCTTTTCATATACCCACATCATCTATGCCTATCCACTTTGGAGTATAACCTATACACTAATTTTTCTACCATTTTTTTTTTACTTCCAAGTGTATACTAGGTGTGGAATTTACATTTTTTTTCTTTTATTTTATCATTTTCAATTAAAAAAAAGACAAAAAAATGAGAAGAGTCTAAGTTGTAAAGTGTTCAATTGACTGAGCTTCAAAGCCAAAAAAAAAAAAGGGGGGGGTCAAGGCTGGGTAGAAATGGCAAGAATACCAAAGTGGCGTGAGTTTGTTCATCAAATTGTTGAGGAAAAAAAAAAAGAGAGAGAAGAGGAAGAAGAAGGAAAAACCTTATTATTCAATGATCTGAAAAGTTGGAAAGTACATCAAGTGAGAAGTATGGTCTACTGAGATATTTAATAAGATTCCTTATATATGTACTTAGAAGTTTTTTAATCATTTTCATCTCTTTTTTTTTTCCATATAGCCCTAAACTCAAGCTACATTACAACCTTTTGTGTTGATCCTTATGATCTTAAGTATGCTTTTGGAAAGTGTGGTGAAAGTATCATTTGTTGGTGTTCCTATCATAAGATCAATATTTGCTTGTTGCTTGTACATAATTGCCTAATTTCCCATAAGAGTGTGTGTACACCCATTGTTAATTTCATAGAGAGAATCCTCACAAGAAACACTTTTATACCTGTGAGTTATGGACTTGAACATTTCGCTTGAGATGTTCTAAATATTGCATGTGTAAAGGCCTCTGGTTAGATGGATATAGTTTGGAACACATACACACACACTCTGTGGATTGCTATAGGTGGAATGCTTGTGATAGGGTTATTGAATTCCTAAGATTGCTGTGACATGTGAATCTGGAAAGTGTGACTTAGTGGCCTTTGTGTGTGATTTTCTTTAGTCTCTCTTTCATAAAACTCTGGAACATGAATATCGTTTCCTATCGTATGTGCATATCAATGCCTCCACAGTTGTAGGAGACAATGAACTGCATAAAGGATCCAATATGAGACCTCCGATACTAAAGGCTGACTTTGAGACAACGGTGCTAATAGGGATGGCCAAAATACAGCAGGCAATCTCAAAAATGATGGAAAATTTATTTGCTACAGTCTTCCACCATCCTAATATATCGAAATTATCATCATCATCTTGGACCATATCCGCTGACAAATAGTTGTCTAACTCCGAAACTACCTCCGTAGATTGATGGACTAGTGTGGAATTCTGTGCGAGGGTCTTAGTCCACGGCATTCTACGCTTCTTTGTAGAAGGCCCGGTCACGATGTCTGTAGAAGGCATTGGGGTAGGTATATGTGTCTTGGATGCAGTACCGCCCATAATTGCATTAAACTCATCATACAATTTAACTAGAGTATTGTGAGCCATTTCACTAATAAGATCAGCCCATGCCTAATCGTGAGCAAGTCCCAAATAATATAACATGCCTGAAGCTTTCAAACGGGGATCAAGAATAACAACCATATATAACAAAATATTCATTCTAGTCAAATCTCCCTAATACTTGTTATTTTAGCATCATGGTCACTACCATCCCCATCATCCTTTCATTGAAACCACTACGCATGTCTTCTAATTCTTCTTTTACCCTACATATTTGTTGACAAAACCCATGAGATGTAGGGTAGAAAGAACCAGATATAGTCAAAGTGACATCGTAAAAATGTCCAAAAAAATCAACGAATGTAGAAATACCACCCTATCATCATCATTAGGCTTTCCTAATCCCCCGTGCTCATCAAAGTATTTGAAATATTGGATGTCTTCATCACCCAATAATTGAAAGGCTGCCTTATATTTTTGGGCTGCCTCCAACATCAAGAAGGTTGAGTTCCATCTGGTAGGAACATCAGTACAAAGACCCTTCTTCGATGTTATGCCCATAGTCTTTGCAGCAACTTTGAATTTCTCCAATCTAGAAGGAGAAGACCTCACAAATTTCACAGCCATTCTAACTCGTGCAACCGAGTCATAAACATCTTTCAACTCCTCAATCACAATTAAATTCAAAATATGCGCAACATATCTAACATACAAATATTCACCACCCAATAATGTCTTATTTGCCTGTTTAAGATAATTTTTTAGATATCCCAAGGTAACATCATTAGACGACGCATTATCAACTTAAACAGTCAAAACATGTGCCAACCCCCACTCCTTTATTAAGGCCTCTAAGGTCTTCCCAATCTGTCACCCATATGATCAATTATTTGACAAAATTTAATAATCTTTTTATGAAGAACCCAATCAAAATCAACAAAATGCACAATCAACAACATGTAATTCATATTTTGGATAAAAGTCCAAATATTGGTAGTGAGACAAACTACCAAACCCGCCAATTGGCCCCTCAAAACACCTTTATCTTTTATGTACATCTTTTTAATATTTTTTGCCACAGTGTGGCGAGAAGGAAGCGTAAACTTTGGACAAATTCTTGAAACCCTTTACCCTCCATAAATTGAAAAGGCAACTCATTCATGACAATCATACGAGCTAACTTCCTTCTACACTCATTTAGATTATATTTCATATACCCCTTCAATGTTGGACCCTTGGCCCCACTACTCCCATCCGCCATTTGTCTTAATCCAATATCTAGTCTAGATTGACCCTTTTCTACTAAGGATTTTAATATTCGACTCTTCTTACATTGTTCCTCTAAATGGATCTTCAGCTGGAATGTATCATGTTTCCTATAGTGACATCCATATATTTTTCCAAAGTGATTACATTTAACTTGTGGATTGTTAGGGTCACCACCCTCTAGTTTGGTAAAGTGAGACCAAACTATGGACACAAGTTTCTTGTCCTGTGTGGTCTTTGAGGTAGGGCAAGATGTACTCCTTGTAGGGGTAGGAGTAAGAGTAGGATTAGGTTCTGGGGTAAGGGTATTGGCTGGAGCAAGAGAGCTATCACTGAAATCCAGATCCATTTGAGAAGACATTCTTGATTCACAAACACAATAAAAAATTTTCAAAGTGCAATCCAACACAACACATAAAAAAAAATAAAAAAGTATAGTGCAATCAAACACAAGACATAAAAAAATATAATAAAACACCAAACAATAAACAAGGCGAAGTGCAATGATTGAAACCAATTTAAAGAAGTTCACAATACTATTAAGCAACATTTTCTTAATCACTAAAAAAAATAATTGTAACCGTAAGTATTATGGATTAAAAGAATAAAATTAAAAATGCATGAATATTTGTGAAAAAACATAAATATTAGTAGTTTTTTAGAAAACAATAAATATTAGTATTAATGGTTAAATGGATGTTAAATTGTGCAGATTTTTATTTATTTAAATATTAGAATCATTGATTTAAGTACAAGAAACTTCACATAATTTTGCTAATATAAACTTCCAATAAAAGAGCTAACACACTAAATTGTAGGATGACAAAAAAAAAAAGGTAGTGTCATGAGACTTGGACCTTTAAAATATAACAAACTTATATTTTTGTACAAATTTTAGTGTCATGAGACTTGGACATTTAAAATATAGTTCATGAGCATATGCTTCATTTCAATTAAAACCCCTAAAGGCAATTTAGGATTTCCAATCCTAAATATAAGTTAGGGTTTCGAATTCTAAAAAAAGGTTAGGGTTTCAGATTGGAATGCTAAATTAATTTAGGGTTCCCAATCATTGAAAACACTAAAAAAAATTTTAAACCCCTAAATAAAATTAGGGTTTCGGATTGGAACCCTAATTGATTTAGGGGTTTTGAACTTTTGACTTTTGAGTTTCCAATCCTAAATTAATTTAGGGTTTCCGAAACAATAAAAACAAAAAAAAAAAATCAAACAAATTCACATAATCACAAATATAATACAATGAATACACATGCACAATCCATGAATCCATAGCACACAAATTCTCATCCTCCATCTCCGATTCAACCCATCCTTCCTCCAATCTCGGATCAAAACTAAAAAAAAAAAAAAAAACAATGGTGAAACTGAAACTGGATTGCGAAGTCTTACCTCTGCAATGGCGAGAGCGGATACTTGAAGTTGGATATCGTGCGTCCAACTTCATGAAAGTCTACTAGGGAGAGGAGAGAATGAGAGCAAGAGGGAGAAGAGAATGAGAGTGCGACTGAGAGAGAGAGAGAGAGAGAGAGAGAGAGAGAGAGAGAGAGAGAGAGAGAGAGAGAGAGAGAGATAGACAGAGACAGAGACAGACAGAGACAGAGATAGAGAGACAGAGAGAGACAGACAAACAGATAGACAGACAGACAAAGGAGTCTGAGAGGAGAGTATTTGAGAAGAAAGGGGAAGGGGGCGTAGGTGGGGAAGGGAATTAAAAACTTAATGAAACGGTGTCATTTTGTCATGTGCAAAACGGTGTCGTTTCATTAAGTTAGTTAATTCAATAAGTGAGTTAACTCACTTATTGAAACAGCGCCGTTTTGTCATGTACAAAATAGTGTCGTTTCATCAATAAAAATGATATATATTATATTATTATATAATGTATATTTTATATATATATTATATATATACCAGGGTGGGGCTGGAGAAATGCTGAGCGGGGACTAAGCCCCTCCGTCCCCTGCCTCCACTGGGGAACTCCAATACGAGTGGGGGCCCCCGTCCCCCGCCCTTACAGTGCGGATACCCCACCCCACATATGCAGGGGCGATGCAATGAGGTGCAGAGCCCCACTGCCTACCCCTATAAATTAGCCTCCAACTTACTCTTGATGTATTTATGTGTGTACAGTGGTAAGACTTTTACAGCCATATTTTTGTCACTTATGATTATTATAAATTGTTATGATTATTTTTGTCACTTATCCATTACACGCCATGATATACCATGTCATCTATCATATGTTCATTTTGTTACATGTCATGCCACATCATATGCTTTGAGTATGTCATGAAATATTTTCAAGCATTTGGAGTCTATTATTTTTATCATTACCCCAAGTGCTAGGATGGGATGTTATCCTAGTTGATCTCTTTTGTTCACACTAGAGTGAGTAAACTAGTGTGGAATTCCCAGGGTTGACAAAATACCTTCAATAGGCTTCGAATGAGATCTGAGTAACTGGTTACGGAAGTAAAATCAAGCACCCCCGCCAATGCTGCCAACTATATGTTTCTGACTTTTTAAATCAATTCAATTATCATGATATACTCATAGCTAGCACAGATACATGTGATATGATGCGGTACTGATAAGAGCACATGGCTCAAGGGGACCCATGTAGCATTTACAGTTTCACATTTAATCGATCATGTATATGTTGAACAAGGTCTCATGTTCATGTCACATTCATGTCAAGTTCTATTCAAGTCAAGCACACATTATGTCCAAGTGCAATCACATTATTTTCAAGTCAAGTACATATCATGCTATTTGTCAAGTCATGTCACGTATATTCATATTCATGTCATAATGCATCCATGTCATTTTACTGTCCTACATGCATATGTATATTATTGGTAGCTTAGTAGTTTTCTTGTTGAGATTTATAAACAAATCTCACCTGGTAGTCCCAACTTCATTTCCTTCAAAATGGTAGACGATGTGTCAAGATCCAAATAACTCACGCATAGCAGACTGGACAAGGTTGAATAGTCCACAGCATGATGACAAGGAACTGACAATTTCAGTTATCTACCTTTTGGATGTGATTTTAGATATCATAGTCAAGTTGCGTGAATGGCTCAGCAATTTAGTGTAATCATTTCATTTCAAATCTATAATTATGGAGTACTATATCCGATACTTATTTTGTTATAAACCTATTGGACAAGTATGAACCCTTTTGGATATCTGTTTATCGTGTGAGTTTATGAAATATGTTTATGTTTTTGGGATATAGTACTTCTGGTGCATTGTTTATTGCTCAAAGAAAAAAACAATTATCCGCTGTGAATATTGCATGCTACTAAATGCATTCTTTGTGCATTGCATCTTTAACTATCATTAACGGAGTTATGTAACCTTGTATTATATGTTCTGACGCTTCAACTTCTATCAAATCCCAAGTGGGAGTTAAGGGCGTCATAGAAAAACTGGGGTTCTACCTCCAGTTTTACAACTATGTTTACGTTCTTATAGCATTGTGATTTTTATTTTTCTTTGGTTTCTTTTAAATATTATTTTGAAGTTTATTTACGTTCAATTTTTAGAGTTTATTTTCATGAATATTTCTAGCTAAATTTTTAAATAAGGCTGAGGATCAAACCTCATTGAAGATTAATAATATTATTATGAGATTGATTGTTTTCCACAATTGTTTGTGCATTCAACGATATATTGTTCTTACTTTATACCAATTGAGAGAAAGAGAATTCTTGATACAAATTCAATTATATTTTTCTCATGATATAGAATAATCTTAATCAAGTTGAGAGCCTGATTCATAATTTTGTTAAAACTAAAATGTGATATCTTTTGTAATTTGTGTTAACAGATATAAGTGATGAGTTGATTTTATATTTTTGATTGAAGAAGAACATACTTTAGACATTTTCTTAAAAAAAAAGGTTTCAACGATGATATTTTCCATGATGACAAAATTGATTTCTAGATTATCATGTAAACATTTGGAAAGAATCAATTATCATAAATTGATTACGCCCAAAGAATAAGACGGTAGTTGTAGCACAGCTTTGGGGTAAGGTCGATTCTACAGAGAGACAAATTAAAAGACTAGCAGAAGGAACAAAGAAACTAAATAAAAATATTAAATGATCAATAGAGAACAGAGATTAATTTTAAATGCAAATTAAATTGAAGCAAAGTTACTAACGAAAAAAGTACTCAAATTTGACGAAAAGTAGAGTGTCAAGAATTCCTTGCACAAATCCGGTATTTTAATTATTTTTAATTCATTGGATAACTCAATTGGGAATTCAATTTCCAAAATTTTCAATCAGAAAGTATATATTTATAAACCAAATGTAACCCTTTGAAAAATCATTTACCACTTTTAAAATACGTAAATTATTATCTCTATTGAGAAAATCCAACGACGATAATATATTCATGGAGCGATATTGCAGCAAAAAACTAAATCAATATAGATAAATAATTGATCCAAACATAATCAAAGAACCAATCCATTCAATAGAAAAAGTATGACCGAATCCATAAACAGAATTAATTATATGATTATTCGGAGAAGAAAACATCAACAATGTATTGAGATTAATAAAATAAAAGAGTTTTAGTAATTGAAAATCAAATAAATAAATAAAAAATAATATCTAATGTGCAAGTCCATCCCTAACCCTACTTAAGAATTTAGTTACCAATAAATATAATGGACAACAAAAATCTCCAAAGAAAAATCTCCTCCCCTTCTATTTCATACTAATGATATGCTTATATTGGGTAGGAAAGAAATCCTAATGTCTTCATAATTCCCGCATAAAAAAATTGTCTAAATTTTAGAACTAATCTTAGCAACCACGTATGCACTTTAGGAGTTTGAATTTGGAAATCCTTATTAGAGAATAATTTATAACCCTTTAGATAGTTTTGTAAATCATTAAGAATCGCATCAATCCGGTATGTGAGTGGAAGTTTATAATTAAAATACTAAAGTATATCCAGGCTGTCTCCTAGCAAATTTCGAACTTAGACTTCTTATAGTTTCCTTTTATGCTTTCTTTTTCTTGATCCAAATTAGGGGTGGACAAGGGGTCCCGCACCCTACTGCTTTGCCCCGTTTAACCCCACCCTGACATATGTGGGGAGGGGTATCCGCACCGCAAGGGCGAGGGACAGGGGCCCCCGCCCGTATAGGAGTTCCCCAGTGAAGGCGGGGGACGGAGGGGCTTAGCCCCTACTCCCCATTTCCCCCACCCCGCCCCAATTTATATAATATATATAAAATATATATTATATAATAATATAAGATATATCATTTTATTGATGAAACGGTACCGTTTTGTACATAACAAAACGGCGCCGTTTCAATAAGTGAGTTAACTCACTTCTTTATTAACTCACTTAATGAAATGGCACCGTTTTGTACATGATAAAACGGTGCCGTTTCATTAATTTTTTAATTCCCTTCCCTCCCCCCTACGCACTCCCTTCTCCTTTCTTCTCGAACACTCTCCTCTCTCTCTCTCTCTCTCTCTCTCTCTCTCTCTCTCTCTCTCAGGCTCGCATGAAGCTGGACGCACAATATCCAACTTCAAGTATCCACTCTAGCCGTCACAGAGGTAAAACTCTGCAACCCAGTTTCAGTTTCTCCAATGGTTTTTTTTTTTTTTTTTTTTTTTGAGTTTTGATCTGAGATTGAAGGAAGGATGGGTTGAATCAGAGATGGAGGATGTGAATTTGTGAATTTGTGTGCTATGGATTCGTGGATTGTGCATGTGTATTCACTGTATTGTATTTGTGATTCTGTGAATTTGTTTGATTTTTTTTTTTTTAGTTTTTATTGTTTCAGAAACCCTAAGTTAATTTAGGATTTGAAACTCAAAAGTCAAAAGTTCAAAACCCCTAAATCAATTAGGGTTTCGGATTGGAACCCTAATTTAATTTAGGGTTCCAATCTGAAACCCTAATTTTAATTAGGGGTTTCAATGATTAGTAATTTAGGGTTCCAATCTGGAACTCTAATTTTTTTTAGGAGTTTCAATGATTAGAAACCCTAAATTGCATTTAGGGGTTTCAATTAATTAAACCCCTAAATCAATTTAGGGTTCCAATCCGAAACCCTAATTTTATTTAGGATTGGAAACCCTAAATTGCATTTAGGGGTTTTAATTGAAAAGAATCATATGTTCATGAACTATATTTTAAATGTCCAAGCCTCATGACACTAGCCTTTTTTTTTTTTTTTTTTTTGTCATCCTATAGTTTAATGTGTTAGCCCTTTTATTGGAAGTTCATATTAGTACAATTATGCTGAGTTTTGTGTGCTTAAATCAATGATTCTAATATTTAAATAAATAAAAAAACAACACGATTTAACATCCACTGCACAATTTAACCATTAATACTAATATTTATTGTTTTTTAAAAAACTACTAATATTTATATTTTTTTCACAAATATTTATGCATTTTTAATTTTACCCTTTTAATTCATAATACTTACAGTTACAATTTTTTTTTAGTTTTTATTTATTTATTTAGTGATTAAGAAAATGTTACTGAATAATATTTTGAACTTTTTTAAATTGGTTTCAATCATTTCTCTTTGCCTTGTTTATTTTTTGGTGTATTATTACATTTTTGTTATGTCTTGTGATTGATTGCACTTTGCCGTTTTAGTTTTGTTTTTTTTTTTTATGTGTTGTGTTGGATTGCACTTTGAAAAATTTTTATTGTGTTAGGGAATCAGGAATGTCTTCTCATATGGATTCAGATTTCAGTGATAGCTCTCCTCCCCCAGCCAATACCCCTACCCACGAATCTAACTCTACACCTACCCCTACGGGAAGCACACCTTGCCCTGCTCCCAAGCCCACACAGGACAAAAAACCTGTGTCCATAGTTTAGTCTCACTTTACCAAACTAGAGGGTGGTGACCCCAACAACCCACAAGCTAAATGTAATCACTATGGAAAAATATATGGATGTCACTATAAGAAACATGATACGTCCCAACTGAAGGTCCATTTAGAGGAACAATGCAAGAAGAGTCTAATATTAAAGTTCTTAGTAGAGAATGGTCAATCTAGACTAGATATTGGATTAAGACAAATGGCGGATGAGAGTAGTGGGGCCTGGGGTCCAACATTGAAGGGGTATACGAAGTATAATCCCAATGAGTATAAAAGGAAGTTAGCTCATATGATTGTCATGGACGAGCTGCCTTTTCAGTTTGTGGAGGGTAAAGGATTACAAGAATTTTTCCACGAATTGGAACTGAGATTTATGCTTCCTTCTCGCCACACTATGGCAAAAGATATTAAAAAGATGTACAGAAAAGATAAAGATGTTTTGAGGGACCAATTGGCAGGTTTTGTAGTTTGCCTCACTACCGATACTTGGACTTCTATCCACAGTCTATGCATTTTGTTGATTCTGATTAGGTTCTTCACAAAAAGATTATTAAATTTTGTCAAATAACTGGTCATAAGGGTAACACAATTGGGAAGGCCTTGGAGATCATAATAAAGGAGTGGGGTTGGCACAAGTTTTGACTGTTTCGGTTGATAATGCATCGTCTAATGATATTGTCTTGGGATATCTAAAGAATTATATTAAAGAGGCAAATAAGACATTCTTCGGTGTTGAATATTTGCATGTTAGATGTGCTACACATATTTTGAATTTAATTGAGACTGAAGGGTTGAAAGATATTGATGACTCGGTTGCACGAGTTAAAATGGCTGTAAAATTTGTGAGGTCTTCTCCTTATAGATTGGAGAAATTCAAAATTACTGCAAAGGCTACGGGCATAACATCGAAGAATGGTATTTATACTGATGTTCCAATAATATCAAGAATGGTCTTCTTGATATTGGAGGCGGCACAAGAATATAAGGTAGCCATTCAATTATTGGATGATGAAAACATCCAATATGTCAAATACTTTGATGAGCACGGGAGATTAGGAAGGCCTAATGATGATGATTGGGTGGTAGTTTCTACTTTTGTTGATTTTCTCGGATATTTTTACGATATCACATTGAATATATCTAGTTCTTTGTACCCTACTTTCCATGGGTTTTGTCAACAAATATGTAGGGTGAAACAAGAATTAGAAGACATGCGTAGGGGTTCCAATGAAAGGATGTGGGGGATGGCAGTAATCATGATGCTAAAATATAACAAGTATTGGGGAGATTTGACTAGAATGAATATTTTGTTATATGTGGTTGTTATTCTTGATCCCCGTCTGAAAGTTTTAGGTATGTTGTATAGTTTGGGACTTGCTCGCGATTAGGCATGGGCTGATCTTATTGGTGAAATGGCCCGAGATTCCCTAGCTAAATTGTATGATGAGTTTAATGCAATTAAGGGTGGTACTGCATCCAAGACATATACACCTACCCCAACGCCTTCTGCAGACATCGTGACTGGGCCTCCTACAAAGAAGCATAGAATGCCATGAACTAAGACCCTCGCACAGAATCTCACTCTAGTCCATCAATTCACGAATGTGGTTTCAGAGTTAGACAACTATTTGTCAGCGAATTCCAAGATGATGATGATAATTTTGATATATTAGGATGGTGGAAGACTGTAGCAAAGAAATATCTCATCCTTTCTGAAATTGCCCGCTATATTTAGGTCATCCCTCTTAGCACCGTTGCCTCAGAGTTAACTTTTAGTACTGGAGGTCGCATATTGGATCCTTTCGGTAGTTCATTGTCTCCTACAACTGTGGAGGCATTGACATGCACATAGAGTTTGACGATAGGAATGGATATTCATATTCTAGATGTTTTAGATTTTACGAAAACTAATGAGGAGTAGGGGGTGATCAGTCTGGATTTGGACCACTTGGTAATAGTTTTTATTTTATTATTTTGATTTATTTATATTCAGTTTGATTTCATCGGTATTAATTTTAGTATTAATTCGTGTAACAACACATGAGACGACGTCTAGCTCCGCTGCAAAATGAATATGTGCTCAAGCCCAGGCTGCCCCAAGTGTCATTGTCAAAGAATAGCCACAGCTCTCTATTTAGAATATTCAAAATTTGAATCATTTGTTCATATTTTGTATTCAATAATTTGTAATGTTGATACAATGTCCCTTGGACACTTTTATGTTTGTAATTTTGTCATTGTTTAGCCTTTCAATTTTGTAATGTCTTAGTTATTATTATTAGTTTATTAGGTATTAGACTAGTAACTTTTTTTCATGTAACTTTTTTTCTTTAATAGACTAAATTGACTAGTAATTATTAGCCATAAAATCAATTTTTATTCATGTAAACTTTTTTTTTAATCTGGTTTTTAATTTTTTTTTTTTACTTATAATTTTATGTGCTGAAAATGACCATAAAGCTTTTTTGGGTCTAAAAGAAAAGCTTGTGGGCCATTTTAGACCCATTTCAGCAGTTTCTGGGCCAAAAATAACCCAAAATTTGCTTCAAGGCCCAAAAGGGGTGCGAGGGGGCAGACAGATTGCCCCCTTAATCCGCATCCTGTTATGAGGGACGGGGTACCCTGCCTCTGCACACTGGGGGCAGGGGATAGGGAGGGAATTCCTCATCCACCCCATGCGGTGGTGGGGAGGGGTCTACCTCACACTTGAGCAGAGACTTCAATTCAACTTTGGGTGCTTCCACACTTGAAAGAATTTGTTTTTCACTTTTCTCAAGCAACTCCTCAAACTTCGGTTACCATGTCCGAGTGCCATAATCCTGAGTTATATCAAAAATAGTACAAATATCAACTATATCAAATGAATCACTGATAGAATCAAACTCAGAATTAACAAGAAAATACTCAAGGGGATTAAAATCATGAAATATAGAAACTCCCCTAACCATGAGTGAGTCAATCATGTATTCTGGTGGCTCTCGTCATCATCTTCTCCCTATTTTGCAATACAGAAGATATTCACCTCAAGAGTCATATTTCCAAAAGACAGCTTCATGAGCCCATTCTTACAATTAATAAGACATTAGCAGTAGCAAGGAATGCCTACCTAAAATCAAAAGAATTTTTGAAGTAGTATCAACAACAAAACTAGTGTCAAGGATTAGGAAATCAACAGAATAATAAAATTTGTCAATTTGAATTATAACATCCTCTAGCACACCCTGAGGAACTTTGATTGAACGGCCAGCCAATTGCAATACCATAGTGGTTGGTTTGATTTCTCCCAACTCCAACTGCAAAGAAATAGAATATGGCATTAGATTCACGCTAGCTCCTAAATCTAGCAAAAATTGCCAAAACTCATGATTTTCAA
Organism: Carya illinoinensis; assembly: GCF_018687715.1. Classification (NCBI taxonomy): domain Eukaryota; kingdom Viridiplantae; phylum Streptophyta; class Magnoliopsida; order Fagales; family Juglandaceae; genus Carya; species Carya illinoinensis. Next base: position 7,967,384 of record NC_056767.1, on the reverse strand, counting down.
TGCTGCATACAATGGTTGGACAACCAAGATCCTTGTACTTGGGAAGAATCCACTACTCAATTAGAGCAATAACTTGCTCTGTCAGGAATATTGTCTTCTTCACATGGTGCTTCCTCTTAACTATACATAAATCTTTAATAACTTTTGCATAAATAGGAACTTGTTTAATAATATGCAAAAGATGGAAGTTAATTTTTACCTGCTTGAGATTCTCTAAGATTTCATTGTTAGGATCCAAAGTTCTCTTATTTAATTTTAAAAATTGAGTAAATGGTATCTTAATTGGGCTCTTTATTACCTCAGCTTTTTTGGGCAGCTCGGCACCACTACTGCTTTGATCCTCTTCCACATCCTCTGATTTGTTCATTGTTGGGATGTGTAATGACTTACCACTTCGGGTCACAATGGCATTCACATCCTTTAAATTCTCTTGCACCATGCGTTGACCATGGGGTGTGGAGCGAGCTTGAGAAGGGAACTTACCTCGCTCATTCACACTCAAGGAGCTCATCAATTTGAACACTTGGCTATTTATCTCTTTGTTTTCTTCAACAACCTGCGTAATCAAAGATTCAAACTTTTGGTTAGTCTTACCATGTGTCTCAATAAAAGCATGCAAAGTGTCTTCTAAAGGACTCCTAGAAGATGAAGGTGCATGATATGGTGCAGGATATTATCTAGGGGGTTGTGTAAGCGGCTGGTTTTCAAACTTACTGCTAAAATTGGGGTGATTGCACCACCCTGGATTATAGGTATCAGAAAAATGTGTCAAATGCTTCTTGTACATACCTAAAGCATTACATTGTTTCCCATACATCCCTTTCATCTCGAAAAAGGTGGGACACTCTTGGACGAGGTGATCTATCCTGCTACACACAAAACATGGTCAAAAAGATTTTGTATGATTAGCCACATGTGTTAGCTTTAAATCCTTAGTCTTTAACACATCTAGCTCCCTAGTGAGCATCTCAACCTTAGCCTTCAAGTTATCATTTTTCCTGAGATGGTAAATTCCACCACCATTTGAGTTTCCTGCAAGTCGTGACCTATTTGTGCTCTCAGTAGCTGTGATACCCCATTTTTACGTGTATTTTTAATGAATAATTATTTAAATAATTATAAATATCAGTTCTCTTGTTTTAAATTTAATGTGATATTTGTTGGATTTACTATAAGATTTTAAGTTGTGCAATTTATTTTAAATGGCCTTTTTTATATTATTTATTATTTTGCATTTAAATCACTCTTTACTTTAATTTATTTTATTTTTGGACTTTAAATACTTTATTTTATTTATGTTTAGTTGTAGTGTTTTTATTGGGCTTTTATTTATTTTTATTGGATATTTTCCCCTATTTTTCAGATTGGACTTTCTTTTAATGGGTTTTTATCTTGTTTTGGACCCAAACCCACCCAAATTCGGCCCAGCCCATAGCAAATTGAACCCAGCCTCTTCCTTTAGCAAAACGACGCTGTTTGGATCCTTAGGGCTTCTTCTTCTTCTTCTTTTCCTTCTCCTCCAGTGCTGTCCACCTCTTCTTTCCTTCTTCTTCATTTTCGTTTGGTTGCTGCTGCTTCTCCTTCTTTCTTCTCTTCATTTCTTTCAGTTTCATCTCCTTTTCTTCCACTCTTTTTGCGCTAGTTGATCTTCTTCTCCCCTGGGAATTTTTCTGCAATTTTTCTGCATCTTCTTCAACCTTTGAGCCGAACTCTTCCTCCATTTTCGTTCGGGTATGAATCTGTTTTTTCATCTTCAAACTTTCTTTTTCTAGTTTCTGTGAAACCGTGCACTTCTACTTCCTTTTCTTGTATTTTATTTCATTTTTTTTGGTTGGTTTTGCAGTTGAATCCGTGAGCCAATGCTCTGTTTTTTGCCTCACTTCCATGCTCAGTGTTTCTCTCTTTTTTCCTTAGGATTTTCATGTGTGAGATTGTCGGTAAAACCTTGTGATTTTCATATGTTCTCTCCTTAAATTCGTGCTCTGTTTTTTTTATCTATACTATGCCCCTGTTTGCCCTTGTAGCCATGGCCTTCATTTTCATTTCTTGTGAGTTTTTGGTTCTATTCGTGTGCTACACTTCCAGCTTTTTCCCTCAAGTTTTATTCTATAGTAAAAATCAGCCTTTATTCAGAAAATTGCACCTAGGTAATATTTGGTCGTTAAGATTTCTCATCTCAAATATAAAATTCTCATATCATTATTATAATTTTTCTTTTAAATCCTCATACAAGATATAATAAATAATTCAAATTTTTCTTAACTTTTTCAAATTTTAAAATAATAATAATATTAAAATATAATATTTTAATATTTAATCTTAAAACTCAAAATTTTCATCTAAGAAATCTTAGTGACCAAGCATAACCCTTTTTTTTTTTTTTTAAACTCATTTTGGTCCCAAAAATTGTAAATTTTGGTGATTTATTTTCAAGCTAACTTTTGGAGTTAATTGGGTGTTTAATCTTTCACAAATATTGTCTTTAAAGCGCTGTAAGTATTTTTCAAACTTCTTTTCAGATTTAAATATATTATTATTTTTATAATAAATTGTAATTGGTTAGTTGGTTATGCCGCACTGAGTCCGAGGAGTTCGGAGGTCGGATAGATTGGAGGACGGAGTTATTTGTATGCTTGTTGATGTTGAGATTTATTGGATATTTTGTATCTTGATGTGTGCATTGCATGGAGCATGCATGATCATGGTTGTAAAAAGGAAAATTAGATTTTTCGCATAATGACATACATGTACATGTGTTGGGTATTGAAAACTGGATTTTTATATATAAGTGAATTTTTTGGTGCGTGTATATCACGACGGCCCCAAGTCGAGATGGGGTATTATCTCGGTGGAGCTTCTCTGGTCACTCGGGAGCGCAATATACTGAGTGACGTCCTATGGGTTGTCGCTGGGCGACAACCGAAGGGGATGGGATGGTAACGCTTTCGTACCGACTCTGTGGCCCCTCTGCTGGCGGGGGCTAAAGGATGCTTGGCTACGTACGCGCTAGGCGCTAAACTAGGCATCGCTTGTTACGAAATCACACGCATGGTTGTTACACATGGTACGACGAAATGAGCCAGGGTGTGCGGATGACCCTTAGGGGAGGTCATGGTGCATTCGGTTAATGAAAATGGAAATTGATTTGAGAATTGGATTTTGGGCCATTTTCTAGAAAAATTGTGAGGAAAAGTTTTGAAGTAAACATTTTGGGTCAAATGTGACTTTTGGCGTGAGTCGGAAAATGAATTATTTTTAGGCTAAATGTGGTTTTGGCGTGAGTTGGAAAGGAAATATTTTTTAGAAAGATTATGTTTTGATCTCATGCATATGGCATCTTGTTCATGCATATTGTTGAGTTTTAATATATGTTTATGTTGTGGGTGTTTGGATTATTACTTACATGCGGTACCATCTTTGGTACCATAGATTTTGATGCAAAGGTTGAGCAGGAGGAGGCTAAGCCTAAGGAGGCGGCTCCGCCAGATTACTGATTTGGAGTTATATTATTTTGGAAATTATTTTACTTGCTTGTATATTATGTAATTTGGATTTGAAATAATGTTGAAACTTGTAATATTTTGGTACGCTTGTGTTTTAAGCGAATTTGTATTTAAACAAAATTATGGTACTTAGTTGAAGACTTTTATTATCCGCTGCGTAGTTTTATTGTACACTGTTGTATGTACACATACTTGGCACTCAGCGATGGGATGCGTGACCCTTGTTGTCATCATCTCGACGCCTCAATTTCCACATGTCCGTACGTGGGAGTTGGGGGCGTCACAGTAGCACTAGGTCTAGTTTAAGTGTGAGCTTTTCCAGTAAGCTCATTGAGGTATTCTATAGTCTTATCAGGATCTTTCTGTAAGAACTCACCATTATACATCATTTCCACAAATTGGCACACTCTGGGTGTAAGTTCTTGATAAAAATAGCTCACTAAGTGCCAATTTTCATACCCATGATGAGGACACATACTCAACAACTCCTTAAATCTCTCCCAAGACTAATACAAAGTCTCACTGTCATTTTATGCAAAGGTGGAAATTTTCTTTTTTAAAGCGTTGGTCTTATGTTGGGGAAAGTATTTATTAAAGAAGACCTAAGTCATCTCATTCCATGACTCAATAGATTGTAGTCTCAGCAAGTATAGTCAACTCTTAGCTCTATCATTCAAAGAGAAAAGAAAAAACTTAAGTCTCACAATGTCATCAGTTGTATTTTGATTATGAAAAGTCGCAGCTACTTCCTCAAACACCCTAATGTGCATATATGAATTTTTATTTTTCAAGCCATGAAAAGTAAGGAGTAACTGTATCATCCATGTTTTAAAATCCAGTTGGTGAGTATTAGTTGGAAACATGATGCATAGAGTGGTTGTGCATGTAGGGTGGAGATAGTCTTGAAGGATCCTAGTGGGTTGATCTTTGTGTTCACTCATTTTCTCAAAATTAGAAGAATTATTAAGCAAATGATTAGAAAAATTAGACTCTGACTCTGACTCTAACACTGGTCTAAAAGCAAAACAACTTAATGCGTCTCTATACCTGCATACAAGGTAGAGAAAAATGTAACACTAAAAAAAAAAACTATAATAAAATAAAAAAAATAAAATAAAAATGCATCAAGCTAAAAGAGGAAATGAAGTTATCGCATTGACAAACTGCTAAAAAGAAAAACTATCTAGCAATTCTTCTATCGTCTTCCCAGCAACGACACCAAAATTTGATTACACCCAAAGAATAACGTGGTAGTTGTAACACAACTTTTGAGTGTCGATTCCACAGGGAGACAAATTAAAAGAATAGCAGAAGGAACAAAGAAACTTAATAAAAATATTAAATGATCAATGGAGAATAGAGATTAATTTTAAATACAAATTAAAGTGAAGCAAAATTACTAAAGGAAAAAGTACTCAAATTTGACGAGTAGTATAGTGTCGAAAATCCCTTGCACAAATCCAGTATTTTAATTATTCATAATTAATTGGATAACTCAATTGGGAATTTAATTCTCCAAATTCTCAATAGGAAGATATAGATTTATAAACTAAAATTAAATCAAATACAATCTTTTAAAAAATCATTCACTACTTTTAATATACGTAAATTATTGATTGAGCTAAAATATTGCATATTTTATATATTTATAATCAATATATTTTAATTAGTTCATGACATTATTATTAGTTTTAGATGAAAAATGGTTAATAAGTATAAATTTGAGTTGTGATTTAAAGTTATTAATATCATTATTTATGTTTATTTTTTATAACCTATAATTTAATTGGACAATAATTCTTTACATGGATAATAGAATTTTAATATTCTATTTTTATTTTATTTTATTTTATTTTATTGTTATTATTTATTTTTAGGTTTCATGTCTTTCTCAGTTTTTGAAAGTTAATCACCCAGAAGACACAAACGGAATTCTTTACTTTTTCACTTTTGATCCTCAGGACATGCAAAGAGACGGATTGGACCCTTGGTTCAAACGGAGAGGTGCTTTTGGACGCAGACACGTTTCTCCGTTGGGTTGAGGAAAGGTACCCCTATGCCTTTTGGGCGGTTTTCAAAGCAGTGGAACTTACGGAAAACTTGAAAAAAAAAAAAAAAAAAAAAAAGCAAAAAAAGGCAGACGCGGCATTATTTTGGAGAGGCTGGCGTGAAGAAAGACCAGGAGAGCTATTTTTGTGGGGAGAGAGAGAGCTGAAAGAAAAAAAAAGGCTACAGAGAGACATGAGGCGAAGTTTACGGAGAGGGGCTGGTTCGTTTGGAGTGACTGGCTTCTGGTGAGACTGACTTACGAACAAAAAAAAAAAAAAAAAAAAAGGAAAGAAAGTAGGGAACCGGGGAACCTTTTTGGACTTCAGCAGAAAGAGGAGGTTTTTGACCGAAAAGCTTTGAGGGCGAAAGTAGTTTTTCTTGGCTGCTGAGGTCTGGTTTTTAGGTAGAGAGGAGCTTCTTTTGGCTTTTCGGGGAGTTTGACGCCGCTCTGGTTTTTGGGCTGCACGGAAAAGCTTCATAGGAACGGGGGGCAGCAGGTTTACGAGGGAGAAAAAGCTGGGTTCGACGGGAACGTAGAGGAGACTAGGACTTTCGGGGGGGGAAAAAAAAGCTTTGTAGTGCTAGGGGGAGACTTGCTCTGTTTTTGGAAGGAGAAAATAGAGGATTGGTTGGAGGATAGGAAGAGAAAAAGAGGCTGGTTTTTCTAGACGTTGGGACCAAATGGAAACGGAGAGCAGCACAATGGAGCTTCTGGGAAGTTCGGGTGGTGTTTCCTTTTTCCTTTGACCGGGGAGCTTTTGGAGGGGGCTTGTTTTTTCGTCTGGGACTGAAACTGAAAGAGGAGAGGTGATTTCTTGGCTTCTTTTTCATTCAGGTCATGGGGAGTTGGAGTTTTTTTTTTTTTTTTTTGTAGTTTCGGTAGAAGGAGGTAGAACCAGATAAACGGAGAGCATGAGGTGGATTTTTCAGCAAAAAGAAAAAAAAGGGAAAAGAGGAGCTGAACTTCAACGGCAGTTTTGGGATTTTCTGAGTGAGTAGAGAGAGACGGACTGACTTAGAGAGAGCTTCGGGAGATGAGGAAACAAACGGAGGGGCTCTTTTCGAGCTTCGGGAGACGAGGAAACAAACGGAGGGGCTCTTTTCTTGCTGGTCTGGAACGCAAAACTTGGAGGAGAATATTATTTTTCTTGGTTCTCGAACAGGGATGGAGAGGAGAAGAACAAGCGTGACCCTAAGTGTTTACAGAGAGAGAGGAGAGCAGGGGTGAGAGAGCTTCGGGTCACCAGGACGAGAGAGGATCTCATTTTTGTTTTGACACTGGGTGGACTTTTGATGTACAAGAGGGGTGTGGACGCTGGCACTTCGACGGAAGGAGATCGGGGCAAGGGACTGGTTACAGTTCGACGGAGTTTTTAGCTCTATTATCTCTTCGTCTTTGTTCTCTTTGGAGGTTATTTTTTTAGTGTTAGTTTGACATTTTATTTTAGCTTTATTATGAAGAATATTTATTTGATGTTCATAACTTTTGTGATGAATATAGTTGTCTAAACTTTCATGCTAAGGTTAGAAGTAGAGTTTAATGGTTTAAACATTGTTTTTGGATCAACATTAGATTTTATATCGTGAGTTTGATCGATTGAATAGTTTTATTATTAGATATTTTGATTATCTATATATTTATCTTGATTTATTGTAATTTCTGAATACAATGAATGCTTGACAAAATTTTTGTGATATTCAAATAAGTTTATGAATGTTTTAATCATCAATCGGTCAGACTTAATCATTAATGATTATTTTTCTTAACCTTAAACATTAAATCTTCCAATTAAACGAAATCATTATTTTAGTTTAATTGAAATAAATTAATCGGGAATAATATTCTAAATTATTAGATAAATTCTCGAAATCTTAGTCATTCTTCACATTAATTTATTTTATTATTTTCATTTTATTCTGTTAATTTAAAAATCGTCATTTTAGTAATTTTCTTTTCTATTTGCACTACAACAAATATGGCTTTTAGTGACAGATTATAAATAGTGACGGTTTCCAAACTGTGACTAAAACGTATTTACTGTGACGGTTTGTGAGAACTGTCACTAAATGTTGGGCAAGAATTTCAAAACGTTCGGACGTTTCACATAATACGTTCGCACGTCACAGTAACGTTCGAATGTTATGTATAAATTACGTGCGAACGTAAAAAAATTAGCGCGAACGTTCGAACGTTTTAACTATTTACGTGCGAACGTGAATATATTAGCGCCAATGTTCAAACGTTAATGTGATAAAGTTCGAATGTTATATGTTAAATTACATAAATTAACCATAATATATATTTTTTTAATAGTAAGGTTGAGTAACGTGATATTAAAAAAAATTAAGACTAGAAATTAAGCTACACAATACATACATTAAATATGTGTGTCCATTACATATGTCGAAAATAAAAAATGATCGAATGATAAATTTTTACAAATCACTTTCAGAACTGCTGGTTTACAAAAGATCGAAACTCCTCAGTCAATGTCTCAACCTTATTGTTTAGCACATCTACATGATGTGCAAGATGTGCGACAGCCTGATCTATATGTGCAATCTGTCTATCGATTTGTCGGTCTATATGCGCCTTCATATCTGTCATCATTGTATCAACCCAAGCAGGTCGCACATCCCCAGCAGATGTAACTCCCGGCTGCTGACTAGTACTCACCGACGGGTGAGCAACATCGGCCCCAGACTCAGTCGGGGGAACAAGATCTGGCGTAGGACCAGACTGACGCCGAGCTGAGCCTCTCCCCTGTCCAATGCTCCGGCGGTGTGTGGTTATGTCGATAGGGCTCATCTGGTTTATCACCATCTCCTCCGCCTGTCGTGGCACTCCCCGGGCTAGTAATAAGCGGCTGATGATGACTCCGTACGGGAGATTATCCGTGGTAACGATGCTGGCCTCGTAACGGATCCGCTCAAATATAACAAGGGGCAAGTCAATGGACTCACCACGTGCCAAGCCAATCAGGAACTGTGCACGAGCCCGACTGAATGTGCTCTTATGTGCCACCGGGTCTACATTTGTTGCAACAAAAATGTGCAACATGTGAAAGAAAGGCAGCAGCTGATTCTGGCTGAAGGAGTTCGGCCTATCGAGTTTTGTGTGGTCCATGCCAGTGAGGATGTAGAAATCCTGGTCCCGCTCATCCTCACCAACCTCAGCAGCAATAGGATCGCCCTCGGGTCGATCTTCTTCATGACTGGGCATAAACTCAACAGGGCCCGAAGATGAAGCAGAAGCGGCTGGATCTGCCTCGAATATGCTCGGGAAAAATGCAGCTGCTATGTCATCAGCCTGAGCAGCTGTCGACTCAGGTAGCATACGCGGAATCTGGAGCAAGTCGGCCAGAACATCCGCCGAGAACTGAAACTGTACACCGCATACACTGAGAGTATGGGATGATGCATCGTTAGGCATGGTGGCCATCCCAATGTAAAACTCTCGAACCATTGTGGGGTAAATCTTTCCCCTCAATGTGCATATGGGGCCCCAGCCTCTGGTGACGAAGACGTCTCTCAGCGTCTTTTGCTCCCAGCTGAGCTCATCAAACTCATTAATGAGGATTTCTCGTTCCCCCATAACAGTTCGTGCCCCCAGTCGAGCGATGTCCGGATTGCCTCCATCCCTCCCTCGCTTCATTGTCGTCATATACTGAGCCATATCCTGAAAATTAAAAAAAATATATAAGTTATAACATTTAAAAAAAATGATTATAATCACAGATACATACGTATTATGACATATATAGATTATACTAAAAATTAAAATATCATCCTTATAAATTTACATAATTTTGTGAGTAAAACTTTTAAAGAAACTCACTTTTTCAATATATAAAATAATAATACCTAAAAGAAACAATATAAAAAATTTTTAATAGGAAACGTTCGAACGTTAATACAATGTACGTTCGCACGTTAAAATAGGTCCAAATATACAAAGATGCTACGTTCGGACGTTCTTATCGAACGTTTCATTCAAACGTTCGATAAAAACGTGCGAATAAGTTCATTACGTCCGAACGTATTACCTAAACGTTCGGACGTAATGAATTTGAATCGTCATACGTTCGGACGTTCTTATTAGCCGAAGAAGATCAACGGTTTACGTTCGAACGTTTTATCCAACGTTACGTTAAAGCGTTGGATAAAAACGTTCGCACGTAAAACTAATACGTTCGCACGTAACAATATAACGTGCGAACGTAAAGAATACAAAAGGTCACACGTTCGGACGTTGTGTCGTGACGTCCGAACGTTACGACACGGAATTGCTGAGTCGACTCAGCCATTACCGAAAGCTTCGAAACGCATGTTTTGAAGCCACAAACAACCAAAATATGCATTTCAAAAGATGGGAAATGTTTCTACGGTCCTATTCTATCATTTTACTGCGAATGGTGGCCGGAAATGTAATTTTATAACGGGGCTACGGTGGGTTTCGAATTTTTGAAACCCACCGATTAAAAGCAAGGAAATAGAAGAGGGAGAGGGTACATTACCTTTTAGTGACGGTTGCGGTGGCGGATGGCGACGGTTGCGGCGGCGTGCGTGGCGGAGAGGATGAGAGAGTTTGAGTTTTATAACCGGTTTCGTACAAGTTATGGCCTAGAAACCGTCGTGCCTGGCCTTATATACAGTTAACGTCCGAACGTTAATTAATTAACGTTCGGACGTTAACTCCACATGCGAACGTTATGTAGATTACATTCGGACTTAAAAGCATACGTGCGAACGTATAACTTTTACGTTCGGACGTCACGTATACATGCGAACGTGCGTCTATTATGTTCGGACGTCAATCAAAACGTCCGAACGTTTTGGTCATAACATTCGAACGTTTTTACACTATATATTATATTATATATATTATATAATATATATAATATAATATATATTATATTACCTATATATTACTATATAATATGATATATAATATTATATATTATATATTATATAATGTATAATATTATATACGTATAATATACGTATATTATATATTATATAGTGTTAATAGTGTATATAGCGTATACTATATACTGTTATACGTGTATATAGTGTATACTATATACTATATAGTGTTATACTATATAGTATATAATGTATACTATATACTATATAGTGTTATACTATATAGTATATAATGTATACTATATACTATATAGTGTTATACTATATAGTATATAGTATATTACACTTATGTTCTATATAGTGTATACTATATAGTGTTATATGTTATGTAGTTTTAATATGTATATAGTGTTATATACGTATTATTGAAACCTATATTATATAGTATATAATAATATAGTATACTATATTATATATGTATATTATATACGTATTATATAGTATATAATATTATAATATATATTCGTATGTTATTATATATTATATTATATTATATCTAGTGTATACTTATATAATATTATTGTATATATTATTGTAATAATATTAATATATATATTTAATACTATTTAATATGTTAATATATATAGTATATATTATATAGTAGTATTATATAGTTATTTATATATCCAATACTATAGTGTATATACTATAGTATCTATATAATAACTATATTAGAAAAGTAATATAGTTATAAGATATACTATATTAAAGTATACTATACTAGGATAATATACAATTTTTCCAATATAATATATTAAAACTATACTTGTTATAACTATAATATATAATATACTTATTATATATTATAGTTATAATATAATATATATTTTATATATATTATATTTATATAAAGTTATAATATATATATATGTTCTTATATAATATTAGACTTATATATTATATAATTGGTACAAATTATATATTAATTAATATTGTATAATTTATAATTTAATATATAAGTATATTATGAGGAATATACTAAATATAATATGTAAATAATAATATTAACGTTCGAACTTAAATTCGGACGTTCGGACGTTATAATAAATTCGGAGGAAAATTTCCCGCTTAAACCAAATTTGCACAGTACGTTCTAACGTACTATATAAACGTTCGAACGTTGATGACGAATACGTTGGATGGACGTACATACGTGCGAACGTACTGTATAATTATGGGGCGGGATAAGTTTACGTTCGAACGTTAATGCTTAAAGGTTCGCACGTAAAATTAAACGTCTGAACGTTTATTAATGAACGTCCGAACGTTAATCGCATAACAAGCAGAAAATAAAACTTTCACGCACGGGAAAGCAGATTCATTTCTGCTTTCCTCCGTGCGTGTTAGAGTGAGAGACAGAGAGAGTTTTAGAGAGACAGAGCGGGGAAGTGGAAAGCAGTGGGGAGAGAGAGAGTTTTAGAGAGAGGAAGAGAAGAAGTGGAGGGTATATAGTGAGTATATGTTTGCAAAGGTATTTTTTTAAGCATTAAGGTAAATGGTTTTTCTCATTTTTTATTTGTAATATACATGATAATTATCAATGTTTTATTTCATATATATTTAACCAACTAGTATTGTGTATTTTTTGAAGCATCATTTGTTGTGAATTGTTGAGAAATTGTGATTTTTGAAGAAGAATTTATTTAAAGCACAAGGTATATATACTAAACTCTATTGTTATATTTTATTGTGGATATAATTTGTGATTAAGTTTGTGTTGTTTGGATGAATTAAAAAGAAAAATTATTGTTATTGAATATGTTTATTCTTAATGTGATAATGTTTTAGTATAGTGTATGTTTTTGAATAATAATTATTTGTTAGTTTATGTGTCTATTTTAATAATTTGTTGTTATAAAAGAATATATATAACAATTTATTTAATAAATAAATAGTGTGATTATTTGTGTAAGAATAACAATTTTGGTATATAATTTATTGGATGATCATAATTATAAATTATAATATTACAATTATAACTATTATATATATAATTAGTTAAATAACTAATTAACTAAATTATCACATGACCCTAAGTGTCAATTATAAGGCATAACTATATAGTATATATAAAAAATCGTATTACTAAAATGATAATATAAATAAGTATTATCAAATAATAATACTTATTTATCTAATAGCTCAATAATTTTTAAATATTTTATCTAATAATATATAGTATAGAGTATATATTAATATTAATCCATAATAATAATTATCATGTAATGTATAGTATTAAAAAATGATTAATAAGAAATAGATAAGTAATTATAATATGGATTACTTATTTAATAATAAAAATTATTATAATAATTATAATAATTTTGGCAATAATAGTAATAATTATATAATAACTTATAACAATTAAGTGTTATCAATATATAGTGGCACTAGTAATTATAATCTAATTTACTTGCTATTATATTAAATACGAGATAAATAAGTAAAAATTGTCATTTTATGCTATATAATAACAAATAAAATATAAGTGTTATTAGTAACTTATAATAGTAATATATATTTTATTGTTATACTAGTGTTATATATTATATAGCTGATAAATGACATATAATATAATAAATTAGGAATTATATAAGTCTACAAATAATTCCTAAGTGTTATCAATCATTAATAATATAAATATTATTAGTACATCGGTATAATTCAAACAATGTGCGCTAATTTATTTGTAGACTTTTTTGTTAGATATTGTATAACATTGCATAAATAACCTTAGACCCGTTTGGGAATTAGTGTACATTTAGGTGTACATTAATTCCTGAATTGTCCAGTGTGGACAGTTTGAGATTATATTATCTGTATTGCACATAAACGTTATTCCTACTTTGAACGTTTAGTATGAAGTTTCGGTGTCTTCCTCATTTGTTCTTCGGGTATACTGTTCTTAGGGTCATAATCCCTATATGTGAACATGTATACTTGGAGAACTATGGGGAAGTGCTGCTGAAATTTTTACTAACGTTCAAAGTAGTAGAGTGACGGGACTTGTGCAATATGGAGAATATAATTTCGAATGGGATAGGACCAACTACCTTGAGAAAGAGTACTTTGAACATGATGTATCATGACATGCATGTGTATTTAACTTTACCTTAATTACTAAAAAATATTATGTTTTTAGAAATGGATAAAAGTTGGATGCGTCTACGCGATAGACTTGGAAAAGATTACATACCCTATGCGCGTGGAGTAAGGGCCTTCATTGATTTTGCAAAGGCGTCTGCTGATAGTCGTGGTTACATTAAGTGTCCATGTCGAGGTTGTAAAAATTTGTGTGCGATAGGATTGGATGATGCTGAAAGTCATATATTTGTGAATGGTATGGATTTGGGCTATACTCGATGGGTATTGCATGGTGAGCCGTATGCTGAATCAGCGGATGACTTATTCAGTCAGCGGGAAAATTTACACAACGTGGATGATGATTATGAGCGAGATGAGATGGAGGAGATGTTGAGTGACATTGGAGCTGGGATGTTTATGGATGAAGTTGACGACAATGGCTCAAGTGGGCGACGGAATGATTCAGATAATTTTCCAGAAATGTGGGAAGATGCAAAGCGTGAGCTTTATCCAGGTTGTACAAAACATTCTAAAATGTCGTTTATTGTGCGGTTGCTTCACATAAAATCATTGTGTGGAATGTCAACCAAAGCAATTAACATGGTATTAGACTTATTTAACGAAGTGCTTCCCGAAGGATCTGCATTGCCGAAAAACTTTTATGAAGCGAAACAGTTGAGAAAGGGATTAGGATTTGAGTATAAGTCCATACATGCGTGCAAGAATGATTGTGTTTTATTTTGGAATGAGAACGAGGAGAAACAAGCATGTCCTGTATGCGGAGAGTCGAGGTGGAAAGATAAGAAAAGCGTTCCGGTTAAAGTATTGCGATATTTCCCATTGAAACCCTGGTTGCAAAGATTATACATGTGTAAGAAAATAGCTCACGATATGAAGTGGCACAAAGAGAAAAGAGTTCAAAATGATGGATTTATGAGGCACCCTGCTGACTCACTTGCGTGGCAATCTTTCGATAATCAGTATCCAGAGTTTGGGATAGAAGCAAGGAACGTGCGTCTCGGACTCACAACTGATGGATTCAACCCTTTTGGAAATATGAGTACAAGTTATAGCACTTGGCTTGTAGTGTTGATTCCGTACAATCTTCCACCATGGAGGTGCATGAAGGCGCCCAACTTTTTGTTAACTTTGCTTATCCCCGGCCCGAGATCACCTGGGAATGACATTGACGTATATTTGCAGCCGTTGATTGAAGAGTTGAAAGAGTTATGGGAAGCAGGCGTCAGAACTTATGATGCATCCACATCAAACAACTTTTCAGATGCATGCTATGGTAATGTGGACGATAAATGACTTTCTGGCATATGGGAATCTTTCTGGCTGGAGTACTAAAGGAAAGTTAGCGTGTCCGACGTGTAATAAAGAAACTACTAGTGAGTGGTTAAAATATTCTCAAAAGTTGTGTTTCATGGGTCATCGACGTTATCTACCAACTAATCATGCATGGAGAACAGAATCCGCTAAGTTTGATGGATGTGTAGAAGATAGAATTACGCCAAATGAGTTGTCTGGGGAAGAGATCCTGGAACAATTGGTACATGTGGCAGCGAACAATTTTGGCAAAGGTCGGGGAAAGAACAAGAGAAAACGAGGCGTAGCATAATTGAATTGGATAAAGCGTAGTATTTTTTTTGAGTTGCCGTATTGGTCGTCCTGCATGTTGCGACATAGTTTGGATGTAATGCATATTGAGAAGAATATTTGTGATAATATACTGGGTACATTGATGAGCATCAATAAAAAGACGAAAGATACGATTAAGACAAGGAAAGATCTTGAGAGAATGGGAATTAAACATAATTTGCATTTACGAGTGGATGGTGAGAGGGTGGTCATGCCGCATGCATGTTTTACAATGACAAGGGAGGAGAGGATGGACTTCTGCAAATGGTTGCAAGGTGTGAAGTTGCCAGATGGTTATGCTTCAAATATCAGTAGATGCGTAAGTCATGATGACTGGAAAATTGGTGGATTGAAAAGTCATAACTGTCACGTATTTTTACAGAAGTTATTACCGGTGGGAATTCGTGGGAAGCTAACATCTGCTGTACGTGTTGCCATAACTGAACTGTGTATGTTTTTTAAGGATTTGTGTGCTCGGGTAGTGAAGCGAGATATGCTGCAGAAACTGGAAGAAGACATTGCTACTATACTATGTAAATTTGAGCAAATCTTTCCACCGTCATTTTTTGATGTCATGGTCCATTTAGCAATACATTTACCCCGGGAGATCATGTTGGGTGGACCAGTACAGTTCCGTTGGATGTATCCAGTTGAAAGATATTTAGGTCGACTAAAGCGCACTGTTAGGAATAAAGCCAGAGCTGAGGGTTCAATAGCAGAGGCCTATATACACGATGAATGGTTAACATTTTGCTCTTTATATCTTCGTGGTGTTGAGACACGATTTATTCGTCAAGAACGAAATGCTGATCTTGCTGCTCCGCCTTCTCGTGAGCTATCAGTGTTTTCTCAGAATGTACGACCTTTGGGTGCACAAACGGGTTACGATTTACTTGATACAGAGTTGGGTAAAGTTCGGTGGTACATACTAAATAATTGTCAGGAGATTGATCACTATCTTAGGTATGTCGTTGTACAAGGTTTAAATAATTCTAAAGATTATATACAACTTTAACTATTGTTATGTAAAATAATATGATAATATATACTATACAGTGAGCACATGGACAAACTTAAGATGGAAGGCGTCAAGGATATAGTGGCAAGACACGAGTCAGAATTTTCTGGATGGTTTGAACAACGTGTATGAACTAAACTCTATACTATATGTTACATGATGAAAGTTTTAACTCTAGAGCATATATAATAAATGACATTATTTATTTTGTTAGATATTGGAACAACGTGCTCGTGATCCCGAATCAGTCTCTTTTGAATTGTATGCATTGGCCCGTGGTCCATCAAACAGAGC
The DNA here is from genome assembly GCF_018687715.1 of Carya illinoinensis. Lineage (NCBI taxonomy): Eukaryota > Viridiplantae > Streptophyta > Magnoliopsida > Fagales > Juglandaceae > Carya > Carya illinoinensis. Next base: position 7,950,866 of record NC_056767.1, on the reverse strand, counting down.
ACTTCGATACACTGCATGCACAGTTCGAGGTTATAGATTCCATACTCTGGACCGTGAACGTAATAGAAAAACTCAAAATTGTGGTGTCTTGGTCGAGGGGAGTCATGGAACAGATGATATTGATTATTATGGTGTCATTCGTGATATTATCGGATTGAAATATCTGGGTGGGTCTATAACATATGTCTTCAAATGTGATTGGTGGGATCTAGGCAGTGGTCGGGATTCGATATATAGGGATAATCATTTTACGAGTGTCAATATTGCATCTAAATGGTACGAAGATGATCCATTCGTACTGGCTTGTCAAGCTACTCAAATCTATTACTTGATTGATCCAATGAAAAGTGCTGATGAAGATAGTGGAGAGATAACTTGGTGAGTTGTACAAAAATTTATCCCTCGAAATATATATGAAGTAGGAACGAGTGCAGATTACGATAATAGTGGAGACGAAGATGACTTTTTCAATGTAGAGGCCTACCAGGAAGATGGAGGAGGGGGTATTAACTTATTTGTTGACCTCGGTGCACTCGAGTTGCTCCCCTTATGTAGAGATGACGTCCCACTCATCCATCTCGACCCGTCTTCATTAAATTATCACTCAATTGAAGAAAGTGAGAAAAGTACAGAAGAAGAGTCAGAAGAAGAAGACGAACAAGAATCCGGGGGGGAAGTGGATAAGGATGACGAACAAGAGCTTGATGATGATGACGAAGATGTTATACAGAGAGATTCTGAAACAAACATGGAAAATACATCCGAAGATGAAGACTAAAAGTACTAAAAGTTTATTCATATACAGCCATTATAGAATTTTATAATAAATATAAATTTATTCTAATAATATTTTTTTGTTATATATAATCATTTCCAAGTATGCCGCCAAAAAGACAAAGGAGAAATGTGCCTCCTCCACCGAGTCCAAGTCCTGAACCCATTGAGGACTCCCCACCTGAGGAGTCTGTTCCCGAAGATGAAGTTAACATTACAGAGAACGATGCACAGTCGACACCTACCGGTAAGGAATGTTTACGTTAATACTATATATACTTGAAGATGTTTGTTTCAATAAATAATATATATAACCTTCAAAATTATACTATCATCTATTAGTTGATGAACAATTGGCTCGTCGCGGTCGTGGCTATACACGCGGCATCTCACTTGAGAAAAATCGAAGGCATGGTAAATTGAAAATCACAATTCCTGATAATTCCACTGGAGGAGTGACTGATAGTGCAGCAGCGCTTTCCTCCTATATTGGCACAGTAATTCGAGCTTACGCTCCATTTTATGTGCGCTCCTGGAGAGATGTGCCGAATGAGATTAAGGAACACATTCGGAGTCGTGTGCTGGTGAGTTTACTTATTATATCATTTTTTTCACCTACATTAGTTTATTATATTTTTAACGTAATTAATTTATAATTGGGATGAATTTGACCTCGACTTTGGTCGTAGCGAGGATTTGAGAACTGTGAATGAGTTAATGGCTACACTATGCCGACGTCACAAGGGACGATGTCACGACCATTTCAAGAAATTTGAGTCGTTTGAAGAGGCTGCACAGTCCCCTTTCCAGCAGATGAAATTAGACGACTGGATAAAGTGTTGTGATCTTTTTGCCTCTCCAGAATATCAGGTATTCTAGATTTATTTTCTATAATTATTTACATTTATATTTGTTGTTTATATTATATGTATGTACATATATTACAATTAACGGTGAGAATTATTTTTGTAGCACTTAAGTTCTACAAATGCAAATAATAGATCTGCTCTGACTATTCACCATCGTGCTGGTTCAAGATCATTTCATCGTCTTGCTGAAAAAATGGTAATTAATAAATGCAATAATTCATATTTTTTCTTATTATTCTTTTATATAAGTACTAATATTGTCTTTTTCAAATTGCTAATGTCGTTTTCTTAGAAACGTGATGATCCTAAAAACTTTTCCCTCATTCATGTTTATGCTGCTGCTCACACTAATGAGCATAGTGAGTGGATGGATCCTGCAGCTGCAATTAATTATGTAAGCGGTGTTCCTTTTGTTGAATAAATTATGTAACACGTGATTAAATTATTTTTTATTTGTATTTCTTTTAATATGTTACTTATTGTGTGTTTTGATCTTTCAAACTGCAGGAAAAAATGATGGAGATGCAGTCAGCTTCTGGGGATTCCTCTCCTAGTGACTTGGACATTTTTTCACAGGTGCTTGGGCCCAACTCTAGTATGGCAAGAGGTTTGGGACGATCTTTCAAGCATTCCGGTTCATCTTCCTCAACCTCATCGACATCACAAATTAATAATCTTACCAAAGATTTAGAAGCTGCACGATGCGAGAATGAGTATATGAGGTCTAGACAGCAAGAGTTGGAGTCCCTCTTAGAGCGACAGTCTCATTTAGAGACGCGTTTGCAGGACCAACAAAGAGAACATGAGGAAAGAATCCGTAGTGAGGTCCAAGAGCAAGTGTAGCGGGAGATGATGCTGCAAATGGAGCGTGTTATGTCATTGCAACAGAATCGTGCTGGGCGAGGAAAGAAAAAGAAATGAATCTTATTTCTGTATTACGTTTTTAACATCTAATTTGAAAACAGTTTCAAACAATATTGGTTGTGAAATATGTACTGTAATGTGAAACAATTGGTTTGTTTATTAAGTGGATGAGTTTAGCATTTCTGATATGTACGTTCGAATGTCAAAAAAAATACGTTTTAACAGTATTAAACGTTTGAAAATACATTCGAACGTAACCATGCAAAATAGTAACAAAATGTTCGAACGTTTAAACCCAATTTAAAAAAACGTTCGAATGTCAAAAAAGTTTAACGTTACAAACATCCGAACGTACACTTTACGTTCGAACTGTACTCTCTTAACATTCGAATTAACGTCCGAACGTCATGATACAAACGTTCGGACATTATTTCATTTTCGTTGGATTCGAGATTCGAACGTAACGTTCGCACGTATAAACGTTCGAACGTTTACATTATACGTCCGAACTATAATCAACAAACGGTACCTTTTCTCGTTCGGATGTCAGCTTGTCTTTTTTACGTTCGAACGTATAATTTTAAGTTCGAACGTTATATTCTGTGACAGATTCTAACCGTCACAGAAAATAATACGTTCGAACGTTATTTCAAACGGCACATCTCCAACCGTCACTAAAAATATTTTTAGTGATGCTTGTACAGTAAACTGTCACCAAATGTAATCCGTGACGCACATTACGTGACAGTTGTGGTGACGGTCAGAAACCGTCACCAAATATATTTCGTGACGTTTTTTGCATTTCTTGTGACATGTTTCATCTGTCACTAAAACCTATTTTTGTTGTAGAATTGACTACACACTCATTTTAGTAATTTATTTATTTTCATTGTTTGAGTTTATTTTCATCATCATATAAGTCAATCCCTGTGAATTCGATCATATTAGGTAAAACTGCACTAAATTTCAATCCCTGTGATTTTCATCATCATATACTTTCAGGTAAAACTGCACTAAATTTTTGGTTCATTAGTTTGAGTTAAATTTTAGGTGCAACAAATTTTATCTCTATTGAGAAAATCTAATGATGACAATATACTCAGGCAGTGATATTGCAGCAAAGAATTAAATTAATAGAGATAAATAATTGCTCCAAATATAATCAAAAAACCAATCCATTCAATAGATAAAGCATGACTAAATCTATAAATATAATAAATTCTATAATTATTCAGTGAAGAAAACATCAACAATGAATTAAGAATAATAAAATAAAAGAGTTTTAGTAATTAAAAATCAAATACATAAATTAAAAATAACATCTAATGTACAAATTCATCCATAGCCCTACTTGAGAATTTAATTAACCATAAATATAATAGATAACAAAAAACTCCAGAGAAAAATAAAGCAAACGGCAGCCATAAAAGTGATTTTCTCCTCTCGTCAAATTTGCCTTTTGTGCCTCTCCTCTCCTTCTATTTCATACTGATGATATACTTATATAAGGGTAGGAAAGAAACCCTAATGTCTTCATACTTCTTGCATAAAAAATTGCCTAAATTTTAAAACTAATCTTGGCAACCCCGTACGCACTTTAGGATTTCTAATTTGGAAATCTTTATTACAGAAAAATGTATAGCACTTTAAGATATGTTTCTAACTCATTAAGAATCGCATCAATCCGGTATGTGAGTGGAAAGTTACGATTAAAATACTAAAATATATACAGGCTGTCTCCTAACGAATTTCAAACTTAGACTTCTTACAGTTTCTTTTTATGATTTTTTTCTTTTTTTTTCTTAATCCAAATTGCTCTCAAACCACATGAAACTCCTTTGAATTTGATTAGGTTTTGACTTGCTTTTTTATAAAATCTGAAATTAAACATAAAAAACTGCTTAGGAGTATCCCAAAGTAAATAGAAATTTAATTCAAGAATATATATTAATTTCTATTAATTCTATTCATATTTTAATATTTTAGTCTAATAATAGAGTATTTAGAGTGCACTTCCGCATAGGACTGTTCATCTGAGCCAGATTTTATTCAGCCCGATCCGGAATCTGGATTCCGGTTCCGGGTTTCGGCCCAGATTTAATCTAGGCCGAAATCCTGATTTCAAAACCCAGACCTATGCGGTCCAGATACGGATTCAAAATCCGGGTACCGGATTCAAAATCCGGTACCCGGTTTCATTTATTATGTTTTTTCCCTCCGGTAAATACCTCTCTCTCTCTCTCTCTCTCTCTCTCTCTCTCTCTCATCTAAGGTTCAAACCCTAGCTGCCACCGCTTCACCTCATTATCTGTCTCTCTCTGCCTGCTAATGCGAAAATGCCGAAAACTATCTCATTTTCATCGGCTTTTCTTTTCTTTTCTCACTCTCTCTCCCCCGCTCTCTTATCTCTACGCCGAAAGCCTTCTCTCAATCACTCCAAAACCCTAGGCATCATCCCTCTTCCAATCTCAGCCTCTCCAAAGCTCTATCTTTAATTCTTCCCTCTCAAGAGCCCAAGGTTTGTTCTTTGCTCACCCTCTACTTTATCGTTAAATCTTCTATTACTTGGGTCTTCACTAAATGATGCTTGCTTGCTGTAATCTTATGCGAGATGAAGTGGCTAAGGACTTTTGGTTTTATATTGAAGTGGGTTGTCTATTCTCTGTTTTCTGGTCTTTTGGTTTTATATTGAAGTGGGCTGTCTGTTCTCTATTTTCTGTTGTCTATTTGATTTGTTGAATAACTTCAGAGTTGAAGATTTTGTAAAACTTGTAAGAGTTGAAGATCTATTTGATCTGCGTGCATTACTTTTAACCATAATTTCTCCATGAATTAACTAATTTTTATGTTAAAATGTTTCATAATATAGTAAACTTAGACATACTACCAACTGTTTGTAAAAAATTCTTAACGAAAATAATGTTCCTAAATATGGGTCAACATATATATATATATATATATATATATATATATATATATATATATATATATATATATTTATTTATATAGTGAGGTTCATTGATTAGCATATCCAAGAACGGTAACTCTAATAATGCCTTAAATAGCTAGTACCAACTAGAACCTAATCTCAATTAAGCCTCCACCAAATCTATTAATTTTTAAAAACAACATAGATTATGAACTATTACTCATTACATTAACACCAGAATTGCCCTGAAATCATTGGGTTTTTATTTTGGTAGAGCTTTTGTTTTGTTTTCTGTTTTTTTTTTTATAGGTCTCCTTGTATTAAATTATAGCTAGGTTTGGTGAAATTGGTTTGAGTAGCTAGGGGTGTAAAAAAAAACCGATAAACCGGTAAACCGGACCGGATCGGACCAAACTGGTGGCATCGGTCCGGTTCCGAGATTGGTTTGGTCCGGTACCGGTTTTAGTTTTCTTAAAACCGGTCAAAATCAGTCCGGTTCTAATTTTTCTTTTTCTAAAACCGGACCGGACCGATTTATATATATATTTTAATTTTTTATATTGTATATAATATTTATATATAATATATAACTATATATAAAATAGTTTTGTACTATATGATAAATTACTAATTAATATAATATTAAAATTTAAAATTTTATATAATTTTGCTTATTGTATTAATAGTTATAGTAATATTATATAGTGCATATTAATAGTTATACTTATACTATATCACTATATATTATAATATTGATTGAGCTGAAATATTGCATATTTTAGCTATTTAAAACCAATGTTTTTTTAAATTCATCATGACATTATTATTGGTTTTAGATGGAAAAATAGTTAATAAGCATAAATACGAGTTATGATTTAAATTGATTAAAAGCATGAGTTTATGCTTAATTTTATAACTATAATTTAATGAGACAATATTTCCTCACATATATAGTTTATTTGTGCTAATCTATTTTTCTTTTAATTTATTTTTTTCTTTGAGTGTTATTTTGATTTTCAGTTCAAATAAATCCAATTGGAACTGTTGACCGAAGAGAAAGACCTTCATCTGTCTTGTTGTTCTCAACCAATCCGATTCCAAGGTTAAGGATGGCTAACTGTGTGTCAGATGCTGTACATGTTGAAGATGGAGTTGATCACACCCATTCTACTATTTAATCATATGATGACGATAATTTAATCATATGCTCAGTTACAAGTTGATGTCAAAATCCAAATGAAAAGGGCCACTTGGTCACTCGGACACCACATGCTCACATGCGAGGATGAACGAGCTTGCTTTACTTTTGTTTTCGAGTAGCAGCTGGGGGACATAGAGAGATTCGGTGGGAGAATGAGTGGGGTGTGCTGATTAGAATAGAGAGAAGTGTTAGCTGAGGCTGACTCATTAAAGCCGATGGGAAGAGAACGTGAACCGAATCTTGAGTGGAGAGAAAAGAAGATGGTAATGATTCCCTTGAGTGGAGAGAGTGGATGAGTGGCTTGGTTCGGCTGGAAACTTTGAGGTAAGTTGCAGCTGGGGGACAAGGAGAGAGAAATCGGTGGAACAAAAGAAAAGATGATGATGTTCACATAGTAAATTCTAAAGCTGCTGCAGCAAGAACATTCGGATCTCACACCATGGGCCACATGCAGCACATGCCAAAACCGAAGCTCAGCTCATCATGCATGACAACAATTCAGACATCATTCGGCAGGGGCCACGGCTTGAGTGGAGAGAGGCTTGAGTGGAGAGATGAGTGGAGAGACCGAGAGCATGATTTTGCTTTCCATTTCTCTTTCGTTTGAGTGGAGATTGATAAAGTGGAGAGAAGCACTATACGGAAAGTGGTAGAGTGGGTCGATGAGAGAGTGGGGTCGGTTTGGCTGAATGCATGAATATAGTGAGAGTGGGAGCTTACGGAAGAAAATAAAACAGAAAAGAAAAGAAAAAAAAATAGTTCAAAGGTTGGTGGAATGAAGTGGAGACCGAGTGGGGGCTTGCCTTGCTTTCATACGGAGGCACAAATGAGTTGAAGAGCACATGGCAGCAAATCAGATCACTCAACACAGCAATCATCACTCGGCAATTCAAGTCACTCAGCTTTACAACACAGCAGCAATCATCACTCAAGAAACACAAGCACATGCATCACAGCAAACACACTTCATTCACTCAGCAACTTGCACATAAGCATGACTATAAAAGGAGGGCTGGAACCCGGAGGAGGAAGGCTGGAGGGCTTTTGGTTGAATCCTTCGGGATAGCTGTAGGAGTTTAGTAGTAGTTGAATTTGTTGTTTTTTTCATTTTATTCTCATTCGGCTACTAGCTAAGTTTTGTTGTTTTTCAGTTGCTTTGTATTCTCGTTCGGCATAGGAGCAGTAGGAGCTTGAAGTCTTTGTTTTCTTATTTTGTTTTCGTTTAGACCTTGAGTCGGGCAGTTTATTTTCAGTTGTTTTCTTTTTGTTTTCTGTTTTCAAGTGGCAGCAGCAGAATTTTGTTCTTAGCTTTGGTTATGTTTTCTTTTCGTTCTTGTTAGTTTAGAGTTTAAGAGATGGCTGGAATTTATTTTCTGTTACCTTTACCTTTTCGTTTACGTTGCTTATTGTAGTTTTTATACTTGTTCCTTTATCTTTCGTCCGGTTAATATTATTTTTCATCTCATTTGAATACGTTCTCACAGATTTTAATATGGCTTTGTTAAGATTAATTTTTGTTAAAAACATCATGTGTAGCTAAATTCTAAAACTTGGGTTGTGGAATGAGACTTAATTTATTTTAGATCCTAGATCGATGCAATATTTTGTGATTGATTGTTGATTTCACTATATTACTAGCCGGATTTAAATTAAAAATAGATTACGGTTCTCGCTCTTGTTTTGTTGTTGACGTAAGGCACAACAAAAGCTTTAACGGGACGTGATTTGTTTGGATTCAAAAAAAAAAAGGGATTGAAGCTCTTGCTCTTGTTTTGTTGTTGACGTAAGGCACAACAAAAGCTTGAAATTATCAAGGTTTCTCTCGTTTGTTTGTTAACGCGTGTAACGGCTAGTAAAAATAGAAAATCCCTTAGGAAAATATTGCACAACTTGAGCTTAACCGTTTTATCTTCCGTTTATCAATGCCTTGACTGGATTGGTAATCGAGAAAATTTATCTAGAATCCGAAATAAAGAGAATCTCAAACCCAACCCAAGTGTTTGTTAATTTGTTTTTCAGAAACTCCAATTTCAGTTTCGATTGTCTTTTTGCATTTCTTTTTATTTTCACCTCTTATAATCGACACCATGTTACCCAAAAACCAAAAAAATCTCATAAATGCTTTGATAACCCATTGTCCCTGTGGAATACGATCCTGGACTTATCCTTGATACAACTTGACACTTCTGCACTTGGAAGCACATTCTCGAGACGAGTCAAGTTTTTGGCGCCGTTGCCGGGGACAACTGGCGTTTATCAAAGCATTCCTCTACATCTAATCTTTTTCCCTTTTCTCTGTTTATTCTTCATAGTCTTTGATTTTCTGCTCTTGTTTGTATGACTGGTTGGACTAGAGACCACACATCTCGACTGTTTAGGACAGAATCATTGACATCTTTTAGCCCTGCATCATCTTCTGTTGAATCATCATCAGACACTGTTAGCATCATGGCTGAAAATGAGAATCATGATAGGGAAGTGGAGAATCCAAACAGGACACTTAGAGAATATCTTCAGCCTGTTAGAACTAGCGCACCCTCATGCATAATTCAACCCTTGAATGCAAACAATTTTAATTTCAAACCTGGAATGATTCCATTAATTCCACATTTTCATGGCATGGAATCTGAGAACCCTTATTTGCATATCAAAGAGTTTGAAGAAGTTTGTTCTACATTCATGGACCGGACTTGCACTGAGGAAGTTATAAGGCTTAAGTTGTTCCCATTTTCTTTAAAAGATAAAGCTAAAACATGGTTGAATTCATTGAGACCTAGAACCATAGGAACATGGCAAGAGATGCAAGCAGGATTTTTGAAAAAATTCTTCCCAATGCATAGGACAAATGCTTTGAAAAGACAGATCGTGAATTTTTCTCAAAAGGATTCTGAAACTTTTTATCAATGTTGGGAAAGGTTCAAAGATCTATTAGATTCATGTCCACACCATGGTTATGAACATTGGCGTGTGATTAGTTTTTTTTATGAAAGTTTGACACCTAAAATGCGCCAATTTGTACAAACCATGTGTAATGGAGAATTTTTTGACAAAGAGCCTGAGGAGGCAATTGAATATTTTGATTATCTAGCTGAAAATGCACAATCATGGGATACATCTGATGCTCATGATAGGTCGGAAAGTTCAAGGACAATTTCAGGGGGTGGGAAATATAATCTGAGAGAAGTAGATGATTTGAATGCTAGGTTGGCTATGATTTCTAAGAAATTAGAAACCATAGAACTGAAGAAAGTGAATGAAGTACAAGCTGTACCTCAGATTACCTTGAACTGTAATATTTGTGAAGGCCAAACGCATTCAACTGATGATTGCCCAACCATTCCAGCTTTTAAAGAAGTTCTTTTGGATCAATCTAATGCTGTTAATATGGTTGCTAAATCTTTCTCAGGTCCTTATTCCAACACATACAATTCGGGATGGAGAAATCACCCTAATTTCAGTTGGAGAGGTGATCAAGCTGCCTTGCCTGCACCCAACATGGCTGGTCCTTCACAAATTGTACCCTACACTACCCAAGGAGGTCCGGGACCATCTCAGTATGCCAACCACATGGTGCCAGCCCAGAAAAAGAACCTTGAAGACAATTTCCAGCAATTATCCACCAATTTCCAGCAACTGTCCACCAATTTTCAGCAATTCATGCAAAGCCAAGCTGCTATCAATAGTCAAAATTCACAAGCCATTGCTGAGATTCGAGGGTCAGTCACAAGGTTGACTACAACCATGAGTGCTCAAGAGAAAGGGAAATTCCCTGCACAAGCTCAGCCTAATCCCCAAGGCCAAAACCACCAATTTCAAAATGTGGCAGGAAATTCAAATGTCAAACAAGTCGAGGCTATTACAACCTTGAGAAGTGGTAAGGTGATTGGCGTTCCAGCTCAAGAGGTAGAAAAGAATGGTAACACTTCTAAACCTCCCTCTGTAAATGAGGCACATGATCCTTTGAAATCTGAAAGTGTCCCAAGCACTACACTTGCACCTTTTCCTCAAAGGTTAGCCCCTTTGCACAAAGATAAGCATCACGCGGAAATTCTTGAAATTTTTAAGCAAGTTAGGATTAACATTCCTTTGTTAGATGCTATTCAGCAAATTCCTGCTTATGCAAAATTTTTAAAGGATCTATGCACTGTGAAAAGAAAATTGAATGTGCAAAAGAAAGCTTTCCTTACTGAACAGGTTAGTGCTATCATTCAGAGTAATACACCACTTAAATACAAGGACCCTGGAGCACCTACAATTGCTTGTGTGATAGGAAATTCAAAAATTGGTCACGCTTTGTTGGATCTTGGTTCAAGTGTCAATTTATTGCCTTACACTGTGTATGAACAGCTTGGTCTAGGTGAACTGAAATCCACACCTATCATTTTGCAACTTGCTGATAGATCTATAAAAATGCCTAGGGGTATAGTTGAGGATGTTTTGGTTCAAATTGATAAATTTTACTATCCTGTGGATTTTGTGGTGCTTGATATGAACTTGTCAAATCCATCTACTTTCCAAGCTCCTGTAATTCTTGGTAGACCATTTCTTGCTACATCTAATGCATTAATTAATTGTAGAAGTGGAATTTTGAAATTGAGTTTTGGAAATATGACCTTGGAGCTAAATATTTTTAATCTTTGCAGGCAACCGCAAGAAGTTGAAGAAGTTCATGAAGTGAATTTGCTGGAAAATTTCATTGATGAAAATTCTGCACATTACTTTCAACTTATTGATTCTTTAGAAGAATTTGAAGAAGATTTGAAAATATTTGATAATGTTAATGACTCATCTTTTGTTTCTTCAATAGGTCAGCAAGTTACTCCACCATGGAGGCCAAAATTTGAACAACTTCCACCATTGACATCAACCCTCAAACCTTCGGAGGAGCAATCCCCAACTTTGGACTTCAAACCTCTTCCATTGGAGTTGAAGTATGCTTTCTTAGGACCACAAAGCACCTTCCCTGTGGTAATTTCTTCTCACTTAACTAGTGAACAAGAAGATAAATTGCTAGAGGTCCTTAAGAAGCATAAAAAGTCTATTGGATGGACAATGGCTGATCTAAAAGGTATAAGTCCCTTGGAGTGTACCCATAGGATTTATTTAGAAGATGATGCAAAGCCTTCTAGGGAAATGCAAAGAAGGTTGAATCCCACAATGAAGGAAGTGGTTAAAGGTGAGGTGTTGAAATTGCTTGATGTGGGTATCATTTACCCCATCTCGGATAGCAAATGGGTAAGCCCCATTCATGTAGTTCCAAAAAAATCCGGGCTTACCATAGTTAAAAATGAACAAAATGAATCGATTCCTACAAGGGTTCCTACTGGTTGGCGCATGTGTATAGATTATAGGAAGTTGAATGCCGCCACTAGGAAAGATCATTTTCCTTTACCTTTTCTTGATCAAGTGTTAGAAAAAGTTGCTGGACATGCCTTTTATTGTTTCTTAGATGGATTCTCCGGTTATTATCAATTAGAAATAGCACCAGAGGATCAAGAAAAGACCACCTTTACTTGTCCTTTTGGTACTTTTGCTTTTAGGAGAATGCCTTTTGGTTTATGCAATGCACCAGCAACTTTTCAAAGATGCATGCTTAGCATTTTTAGTGACATGATTGAAAACACTTTAGAAGTGTTTATGGATGATTTTTCTGTATTTGGTGATTCATTTGAGAGTTGTTTAACCAATTTACAAGCTGTTTTGGCCAGGTGTGAAGAGAAGCAATTGCTACTTAATTGGGAGAAGTGTCATTTCATGGTACAACATGGCATTGTTCTGGGACATATTGTTTCATCAAGAGGACTTGAAGTAGATAGAGCAAAAATCGAGTTGATTTCTAAACTTCCTACACCTAAGTCAATTAAAGACATTAGATCTTTTCTTGGGCATGCGGGTTTTTATAGGAGATTTATCAAAGACTTTAGCTCTACTTCTAAGCCTCTATGTAAGCTATTGATGAATGATGTAAAATTTGATTGGACACCCGAGTGTCAAGAAGCTTTTTGTCGGCTTAAAACTTTGCTAACCACTGCTCCTATTCTTCAACCTCCTGATTGGTCACTTTCTTTTGAAATCATGTGTGATGCAAGTGATTTTGCTGTAGGAGCTGTTCTTGGACAGCGTAGGAACAAACTTCCCTATATCATTTACTATGCAAGTAAAACTTTGAATTTTGCTCAGAAAAATTATTCTACTACTGAAAAAGAATTACTTGCAGTGGTATTTGCTTTAGAGAAGTTTCGTGCATATATTCTTGGTTCTCCTATAGTCATCTTCACTGACCATGCAGCTCTCAAGTATTTATTGACAAAGAAAGATGCAAAACCAAGGTTGATTAGATGGATACTTTTACTCCAGGAGTTCAATATTATCATAAAGGATAAGAAAGGAGTAGAGAATGTGGTAGCCGACCATCTGTCTAGGCTCACAGTTGCTGAAACTGAACAACCGACACCTGTTCTTGATTCTTTTCCTGATGAACATCTTATGTTAGTTGAAAATTTGCCTTGGTTTGCTGATATAGTAAATTTCTTGGTGACAGGACAAACACCACCTCATTGGAGCGCTCAAGATACACGGAAATTTATGCATGAGGTGAGATCGTTCTTCTATGATGATCCTTACCTTTTCAAGTATTGTTCAGATCAAATCATTAGGAAGTGTGTGCCCAATGACGAAATTTCTGGTGTCTTAAATTTTTGCCATACGGAAGCTTGTGGTGGTCATTTTTCAGCCCACAAAACAGTGGCCCAAATTCTTCAAAGCGGATTTTATTGGCCAACCATGTTCAAGGATGCTTTTAGATTTTGTAAAACTTGTGAACCTTGTCAGAAATTAGGGGGAATCACTAGGAGAAATATGATGCCTATGCAACCCATGCTAGTGATTGAAATTTTTGATTGTTGGGGGATAGATTTTATGGGACCATTTCCTTCTTCTTATGGCTATTTATACATTTTGCTTGCTGTTGACTATGTTTCTAAGTGGGTTGAGGCAGTCCCTTGCAAATCTAATGATCATCAAGTTGTTTTAAAATTTTTGAAAGAAAACATTTTTGCAAGATTTGGCATGCCTAAAGCCATAATCAATGATAATGGCACCCACTTTTGTAACAAGCATTTCTCGGCCTTAATGAAGAAGTATGGTATCCATCACAAAATTTCTACCCCCTATCATCCTCAAACCAATGGACAAGCTGAATTAGCAAATAGGGAGATTAAAAACATTCTTGAAAAAACAGTTAACCCGAACAGGAAGGATTGGTCTTTGAGATTGTCTGATGCCTTGTGGGCTTATAGAACAGCCTTTAAAACCATTTTGGGCATGTCTCCATATAGACTAGTGTATGGTAAGGCTTGTCATTTGCCTGTAGAGTTGGAACATAGAGCGTATTGGGCCATTAAACAATGCAATTTTAACATTGATAAAGCTGGTTGTGTGAGAAAATTGCAGTTGTCTGAGTTGGATGAGTTGAGGAAGGATGCCTACAACAACTCTAAGTTGTCCAAAGAAAGAATGAAGAACTTCCATGACAAACACATCCAACGTAAGACTTTTGAGCCTAATCAAAAAGTGTTATTGTACAACTCTCGGTTACACTTGTTCCCTGGTAAGTTAAGGTCTCGATGGAGTGGGCCTTATGTGGTACAAACTGTTTTTCCTCATGGTGCTATAGAGATAATGAATCCTCTCAATGGTAACATTTTTAAGGTTAATGGTCAAAGGCTCAAACCTTTTATTTCTAACTTTGCACCTGAGGAATCTACTCTACATTTGATTGATCCTAATTGATGGTTCTTGATCTATCCATTTTTTTTTTTTTTTTTTTTTTTTTTACTGTTTTGTTTTGTTCTTCAGTTTTTATTTTTATTTTGGCTGCATTCCTTTCAAAGCTATCCAGGTACTTTTTTTTTTTTCTTTTTTTTTTTTTCCCTTCAGTTTTTCTTCAAATTTTCGGTTCTTCTGTTAGTTGTTTTGCCCAATGTTGGTCCACTTTGGGGAGAGTGTTAGTAAAAATAAAAAATAAAAAAATATAAAAAATATAAAAAAAATAAAAAAATAAAAAAAAAATAATAAATAAAAGTTGGATCCGTCCGTGATCCGACAAGTGTGACTGTAGATAGTTGAAAAGAATAATAATCCGTCCGTGATCTGACAAGTGGCTGGAGATTTGAAAGTTAAAAGAATAGTTGGATCCGTCCGTGATCTGACAAGAGTGTCTGGAGATTTGAAATCACCTGATGTTGTTGAAAAACGGGATTTGAGGCTCCGAGTTGTCATTTCACCGAAATCACAATGCTTTTTGACGTGGATGATAACTCGTCTAGTTCTTTGTACTACCTCTATAAAATCAGTCCTGAACTTCATCAAATCTGCATCAAGTTTTCATTCTCATCTCCATAAACTCATCTGCATTCTTCCAACTTTCTCATTTTTAAGTTTCTAGTCTTCTGTCAATGGCTCATTCCTCAAACATTCCTCAAGATCAATCCATGAGGCCTTCTGCATCCCAACCGCCTGTTCTTTCTGCAGCCACCATTAGTGCCGTGCTGCAACTAGAAAACAATAGTATGGCTAATAGGTCGGACACAGATGCTATCTACGACCTGGTGAGTCTTGGGACTCGCTACTCATCCTCCATTGTGGCTTTTTCCCAAAGGGTACAAGCCAAAAACAATGAGGTTGAAAGGCTGAAAGAACAAATCGTTGTACTTCAACGAATTTCTCAAGAGGCCCACATAAGGGAAGGAATCGAACGGCAGAAGAATAGACATTTGAAGTCTCTTTTAGATTCTTCATTTCGCTTGCCAGCTCCCATGGCTAAGGATGACCTGATGCTGTATGAAGAGCATGAGCGTCTCAAACTTGAGGCTAAAAACCTCAAGTTTATGTAAAAAAAAAAAAAAAAAAAAAAAAAAAAAAAAAAAAAAAAAAAAAATTTTCTTGCTTGTTTTGTATTTTGTTTATTTTGTGTTGTTTATTTTGTTTATTTTGTATTTTCTTGCGTATCAGAATTAATTTCTGGTTCATCATTGTATATACCATATGTGTTGTTTTGTTTTTCCTTCTTTTGTTTTCTGTTATGTTTTTTTTTTAACTTTGACAGAAATCTACTCCCTTTTGTGCACTCGAATATCTCAAGTGAATTTGTTTCCTCTCTGTTTAATCATTTTCAATATCTGTTTAATCGAATATTCATTGCTGAACATTGAGGACAATGTCACGTTTAGTTGGGGGGAGGGTTTTCTGTTAAATGTGTTAAAATAAAATAAAATAAAATAAAAATAAAAATAAAAATTTGTGAGGTGCACGATTAACACACACTTCTGGCATTTTTGTGAAATTTGAGTATCTTGGTGGAGTAGTTGAGCGGAATTATTTTGTGAAGATTTATTTTCAACCTTAAACATAGAACATGACTTATGATGCATCATATTTTATTGAGGAGTGATTTGAAACACCGGGATGCGATATTTACAAAAATGAGAATTAATATGATTTATATAGAATGAAGGGCAAGTTTTGTAAGAACATTTTGCACATGCTTACACTTGTAGTGTTCCTCATTAATGTTCATTGATTTAAAACAGGAGAAGTAAACTGCAGGACTACCGAGCCTTATATAAAAAAAAAAAAAAAAGAAGAAGAGAGAAAACGAAAACAAAAAAAAAAAAAGAGAAAAGAAAAGAAAAAAAAAAATCGTGTAATTTTTCCTGAATAAAGGGCTAGAAACAGTTACCCAAAACTTTGGGGGTTGAATGTTCAACCTTTAAACAGAGTTGGCGTGAAAACTGCTAGACCCTTAGGCTTTGAGGTAGTTAGAATCAATAATGATTAATCTTAAGGTTGAAAAATCCTATGATAAATCATGTTTATTAGTGAGGAACACACAGTAGTTTAGCCACACACACATCCGAGTTCTGAAACATTTGCCCTAATTCTATGTGAACAATTGTTGAGACTTTTCTTGTGGATATAACTCCTGATGTTGTATAGTCACGAATCAATTTTTTGTGAGAATTCAGAATTATGTTTGATTGTTTTTGTTTGAATTTCGAGCTTTATGCAATATTCATCTCAATTAATTTTCACTATTTTGCTCAAGGATTAGCAAAAAGCTAGTTGGGGGGTGTGATTGAGCTGAAATATTGCATATTTTAGCTATTTAAAACCAATGTTTTTTTAAATTCATCATGACATTATTATTGGTTTTAGATGGAAAAATAGTTAATAAGCATAAATACGAGTTATGATTTAAATTGATTAAAAGCATGAGTTTATGCTTAATTTTATAACTATAATTTAATGAGACAATATTTCCTCACATATATAGTTTATTTGTGCTAATCTATTTTTCTTTTAATTTATTTTTTTCTTTGAGTGTTATTTTGATTTTCAGTTCAAATAAATCCAATTGGAACTGTTGACCGAAGAGAAAGACCTTCATCTGTCTTGTTGTTCTCAACCAATCCGATTCCAAGGTTAAGGATGGCTAACTGTGTGTCAGATGCTGTACATGTTGAAGATGGAGTTGATCACACCCATTCTACTATTTAATCATATGATGACGATAATTTAATCATATGCTCAGTTACAAGTTGATGTCAAAATCCAAATGAAAAGGGCCACTTGGTCACTCGGACACCACATGCTCACATGCGAGGATGAACGAGCTTGCTTTACTTTTGTTTTCGAGTAGCAGCTGGGGGACATAGAGAGATTCGGTGGGAGAATGAGTGGGGTGTGCTGATTAGAATAGAGAGAAGTGTTAGCTGAGGCTGACTCATTAAAGCCGATGGGAAGAGAACGTGAACCGAATCTTGAGTGGAGAGAAAAGAAGATGGTAATGATTCCCTTGAGTGGAGAGAGTGGATGAGTGGCTTGGTTCGGCTGGAAACTTTGAGGTAAGTTGCAGCTGGGGGACAAGGAGAGAGAAATCGGTGGAACAAAAGAAAAGATGATGATGTTCACATAGTAAATTCTAAAGCTGCTGCAGCAAGAACATTCGGATCTCACACCATGGGCCACATGCAGCACATGCCAAAACCGAAGCTCAGCTCATCATGCATGACAACAATTCAGACATCATTCGGCAGGGGCCACGGCTTGAGTGGAGAGAGGCTTGAGTGGAGAGATGAGTGGAGAGACCGAGAGCATGATTTTGCTTTCCATTTCTCTTTCGTTTGAGTGGAGATTGATAAAGTGGAGAGAAGCACTATACGGAAAGTGGTAGAGTGGGTCGATGAGAGAGTGGGGTCGGTTTGGCTGAATGCATGAATATAGTGAGAGTGGGAGCTTACGGAAGAAAATAAAACAGAAAAGAAAAGAAAAAAAAATAGTTCAAAGGTTGGTGGAATGAAGTGGAGACCGCGTGGGGGCTTGCCTTGCTTTCATACGGAGGCACAAATGAGTTGAAGAGCACATGGCAGCAAATCAGATCACTCAACACAGCAATCATCACTCGGCAATTCAAGTCACTCAGCTTTACAACACAGCAGCAATCATCACTCAAGAAACACAAGCACATGCATCACAGCAAACACACTTCATTCACTCAGCAACTTGCACATAAGCATGACTATAAAAGGAGGGCTGGAACCCGGAGGAGGAAGGCTGGAGGGCTTTTGGTTGAATCCTTCGGGATAGCTGTAGGAGTTTAGTAGTAGTTGAATTTGTTGTTTTTTTCATTTTATTCTCATTCGGCTACTAGCTAAGTTTTGTTGTTTTTCAGTTGCTTTGTATTCTCGTTCGGCATAGGAGCAGTAGGAGCTTGAAGTCTTTGTTTTCTTATTTTGTTTTCGTTTAGACCTTGAGTCGGGCAGTTTATTTTCAGTTGTTTTCTTTTTGTTTTCTGTTTTCAAGTGGCAGCAGCAGAATTTTGTTCTTAGCTTTGGTTATGTTTTCTTTTCGTTCTTGTTAGTTTAGAGTTTAAGAGATGGCTGGAATTTATTTTCTGTTACCTTTACCTTTTCGTTTACGTTGCTTATTGTAGTTTTTATACTTGTTCCTTTATCTTTCGTCCGGTTAATATTATTTTTCATCTCATTTGAATACGTTCTCACAGATTTTAATATGGCTTTGTTAAGATTAATTTTTGTTAAAAACATCATGTGTAGCTAAATTCTAAAACTTGGGTTGTGGAATGAGACTTAATTTATTTTAGATCCTAGATCGATGCAATATTTTGTGATTGATTGTTGATTTCACTATATTACTAGCCGGATTTAAATTAAAAATAGATTACGGTTCTCGCTCTTGTTTTGTTGTTGACGTAAGGCACAACAAAAGCTTTAACGGGACGTGATTTGTTTGGATTCAAAAAAAAAAAGGGATTGAAGCTCTTGCTCTTGTTTTGTTGTTGACGTAAGGCACAACAAAAGCTTGAAATTATCAAGGTTTCTCTCGTTTGTTTGTTAACGCGTGTAACGGCTAGTAAAAATAGAAAATCCCTTAGGAAAATATTGCACAACTTGAGCTTAACCGTTTTATCTTCCGTTTATCAATGCCTTGACTGGATTGGTAATCGAGAAAATTTATCTAGAATCCGAAATAAAGAGAATCTCAAACCCAACCCAAGTGTTTGTTAATTTGTTTTTCAGAAACTCCAATTTCAGTTTCGATTGTCTTTTTGCATTTCTTTTTATTTTCACCTCTTATAATCGACACCATGTTACCCAAAAACCAAAAAAATCTCATAAATGCTTTGATAACCCATTGTCCCTGTGGAATACGATCCTGGACTTATCCTTGATACAACTTGACACTTCTGCACTTGGAAGCACATTCTCGAGACGAGTCAAATATAATATAATATAATATAATATATCATTATATTATATATTATAATATATCATTATAGTCTATAATACAATTATAATATACTACAATATATTATCACTATAGTATTATATATTATATTATATATATTATATAATATATAATATAGTACATTAAAGCCGGTAAAATCGAATCGAACCAGACCGGAAACCGGTAAAACCAGAGTACCGGTTTAGGAGAATAACCGGTGCGTAATCGATTTTAAAAAATACAAAACCAGTATATACCAGTTTGATCTTAAATTTTGTTCAAAATCGGATTAAACCGGACCGGTTACACCTATGAGCAACAAAGTAATTAAAATGGTGGTGGTGTTGGTGGGTCAAAGTTGGCATTAATATAGTTGGAGCAGCCCCTGAGTCCACGGGAGTTGTTGGGATGGTGAGATGACGACAATTCAGAGGGAAACCATCCAATTTCGGGTTCACCTAACATTGCTCAAGGGTGACCAAATTAACCACCATGAATTGAATTGTCTTTGTTTATTTTTTTCTCTTTGTTAATTTTGAGTTTGTTTTGATGAGAATATTTGAGTATTTTTATGGGTTAGATCTATAATTTTTAGAGCAGATGATGTGGAGGCTAAATTTCTTGGTATTATTTGCCTGCATTGTCCTTAACAACAGTTACATGCTATATTACATCTGCCCCATGCACACCCTTTTCACGCTCATGGTTTATGGGGCGCTTGGTATTCTGAACAAGTATAATGAGATTGGGTCAGTCATTGCTGTAAAAATCATTGCCTGTTTCTTGCTAGTTATCCTAGTATGGGAAGTACCTGGAGTGTTTGAAGTGGTTTGGAGCCCACTTACATTCCTTCTTGGTTATTAACTTGTCAGAAATTCAATTCTCTGCTAGAACATTTCAGGTCATGCTGACCAAGTTGTTAAATCATTGCAGGATACACTGACCCAAATCCTTCAAAATCACAGCTGCCCCGCTTGCATGAGTGGCATTTCCGTTCAGGCCTTGATCGCTACATATGGATAATTGGGATGATATATGCTTATTATCATCCAACTGTAAGTTCTAATGCAATCTCATGCAACTTTCTTATTTCTTTCGTCCTCCACACACCCCCCCCCCCCCCCCCGGCGCGAGAAAAAAGAAACATTTTATATTTCCCTTTTTTGGTGAAATTGAGCTTTAAACATTGCTTTTATTTTGCCTGTCTTTTGAGCTAATGGATACTAATTTGGCATGAATTATTGTAGATTGAAAGGTGGATCGAGAAGCTTGAAGAAACCAAATTGAAGCACAGAATAGCAATAAAAATAGTTGTTGCTGTCATATCTTCAATGGTATAATGATATTATAGTATGGGCTGTTTTTCTTTCTTGGTTCTGTAGCATTTGTGCTATCTGTGAGGGGGGAGAAACTGAGAAATTAATTGTGGATCATGCTGAAGCGTGCTTGCATAAATGCTAAAAAGGGAGAGGAAAAAAGAGATAGAGCAGCAGCTATTTTGTAGGATGTGTTCCTTTCATATTTATGTCATTTTTATTCTATTTTATTTTTTGCAGGATCACTTTTAGGTCAATCACTTTGAAGTTGCTATTTAGTATGGAAATTAAATCACTGATTTTGTATTTCATATATTGTAATTTAGTATTTCGTAATGTAATGTATAAATAATAAATAATATAATATGTAGTGGATTGTATTGTAATGCATGCATACTTGCATAGATGAATATTGAATTTTTTTTTTTTTCACATGCATTTTTATTGCGAGGTAAATAATGTGGAACTTTGATATAGGAGTCCTCTAAAGTACACAATTAAATTTATTTATTTTTTTTATAAAAAAATCAGAGCTATATGTGAGAATATTAGATATATTTAAGCTTATATATGAGGTTTTATTTAAAAAAAAAAAAAAAAGACCTGGGTTCAATCCGAAATCCGGGTGTTGAAAAATTCAGATTCATCCGAATTCCGCCCTGTTTATGACCCGGGCTAACCCGGTTCGGGTTCTGGCCCGGATTTGAAATCCGGGTTCCAGTTTGGGTCTATCAAGATTCCCGGGTCGGAACCCAAATGAACAGGTCTACTTCCGCACACTCGTCATAAATATATTATTATGAATTAATGAGGTGTATTTCAAAACCTTAATTCATTCTGCATTAGTAGTTTATACATTGTTTAGATTAATTTATATCTTTTGAATTTATTTTAGTTCTTTTATTGTGATTTGTTTATTAAATTAATTATTTCTTACTTTAATACATTGATTGTTTAGTTATTAATTTCTTGTTTTATTTTAGAACCTATTTTTCTTAACTAGATTAGATTTTATTTAGTTTATATTTGGTTGATTTCCTACATTTTTTACAGGTATTGTTGAACCCAAGGTTTCAAGTTTTATGTGATTATAAATCTACACATGGATTTTGATGATAACAAATGAATTCAAAGAATAAAGGAGTTTCAAGATCAAGTTGTTCACACAATGGAATCAAGCACATCAAAAAACCAAGCATGAGCAAGAAGGAAACAAGTTCACATTAAAGTCATAGAGTAATATTGTAAATCTCTTAAAATTCAAAATTAGGATTAATACTCAAAATTAATATTTTATCATAAAACATTAAAATACATTTTCCATATGTGCATGAATTTTTTTGAAAATTAAATTTGAAAATTTTGAAAGATGATTGATTGTCATCTTTTGCATGTGCATGCCTTGATTAAAGGGTTGAACTTTGAAAATATTAAAGATGATTGATTGTCATCTTTCACATGTGCATGTTTTATTTAAATATTTTCAAAAGTGATTGATACTTTTTTAGACTTATACAAAAGGTAGATGATTTTATTTGAAAAATTTGAAAAGTAAAATGTGCTCATTTTGTCATATGCAAAAAGTAAAATATTAGGTTTGAATTTTTTGAAAAGGAAAATGTGCTCATTTTGTCATATACCAAAAGTAAAAGATTAGGTTTGATTTTTTTTGAAAAAGTGAATGATGTTGTCTTTGACAATTGAAAAAGAAGAATCTTTTATTTGAATTTTTTGAAAAAGTGAATGATGTTGTCTTTGACATGTGAATCTTTTTAAATTTGAATATGAAGTCTCATATGCCTATAAATAGATCATTTGAGAGCTTCATGTTCACAACACCAAGAGCATACAACATTCATTCAAAGCTTTCATTCTCTCTTCTCTAAGCATTGAGCATTAATCCTTATTCATTTTGAGAGATATAGTTTGCGCTGTATTGTTCTTATTTCACTCATTGAGGAGTGTTTTCTGATAACCTACCCACTATCAGCTTTTGTATCAGAAAAAGGGTGTGTATAACCCTTGTGCGTGTAAAAAGTATTCTACACGGGGAATAGTTGAATCACCAAGTGTAAGGTGATTGCAAGTGTAGAGGGTGTTCTACACGGATCCTTTGTAGCGGTGTTGTTCAAAGGTGTAATAGGTTTCTATCTCCACCTGAAGGAGGTTGAATAGTAAATTTGGGAATCCTCAAGGGGTAGTTTGAGGCGAGGACGTAGGCAGTGGGGCCAAACCTCGTTAACATACTGAGTTTGCTTCTCTCTTACCCTTACTCTTTATATTTATTGTTATTTCATATTTTATTTATATTTTATATTATATATTTGATTTATAATTGTTATTTTTTTTTAATACAACTCAATTCACTCCCCTCTTGTGTTAGTCATCTGGGCAACAATTAGTATCAGAGCTAAAAGCTCTATTATAAGATTAACTATCTTTTGAGTTAATATCTTATGGCTAACATTGCAGTTTCATTTGGTAAAGGTCAATCTAGCAGTCGGCCTCCACTCTTTTGTGGAGATAATTACTCATTCTGGAAAGTTAGAATGAGAATATTTCTTCAAGTTCAAGGTAGAGAAATCTGGAAATGTATTGTAAATGGACTTTATATTCCAACAAAAGTAGTTGATGGAGTAAAGGTCAAAAAGGAAGAAGAAGAATTTGATCGTGAAGACGATGGACTTTATACTTTAAATTTAACTGCTATGAATTTATTATATAATGCTCTTAATGGAAATGAGTTTAATAGAATAATGAATTACGCTACGGCAAAGGAAATTTGGGATAACTTGGAAGTAACTTATGAAGGAACTTCGCAAGTCAAGAAATCAAAAATTTATATTCTTACTCATGAATATGAAATGTTTAAAATGAATGATGATGAATCTATTTCTAGTATGCACACTCGTTTTACTAACATCATAAACAGCTTGACAGTTCTTGGCAAAGTTTATTTCAAGGTGGAGATAGTAAGAAAAATTCTCAACTCTTTACCAAAACGTTGGGAATCAAAAGTTACAGCGATTCTTGAAGCTAGAGACCTCAAGAAGCTCGAAGTCAATGAACTCATCGGGTCACTTATCACCCATGAGTACACATTGAAAATAGGAGAAGAAAAAGGAAAGCCAAAGAAGAGCTTAGCACTTCAAGCTGTTCCTCATGAAAGTGAAAGTGATGAAGATGAGGAAAATGACGATAAAGATGAAGAAGTTGCGATGATAACAAGAAGAATTCAGAGGTTTTTGAAGAAAAATAGAACTCCTCCAAAGAAATCCTTCAAAAAGTTTTCCAAGAAAGATTCAGGTAAAAATGACACTTTAATTTGTTATAAATGCAATAAACCTGGTCATATCAAGCCAGATTGTCCTCTGCTAAAGAAAGATCGAAACAAGGGCAAGAAAGCAATGAAAGCTACATGGGATGATGATTCAAGTAGCTCAGATAGTGAAGCAAGCAATGAAAAATCAGCAAATCTTTATCTTATGGCTAAAGATGACATTGAGGTAACAAATCTTGATAATATTGAAAATCTTTCATATGAAGAATTGCAAAATGTTTTAGAAGAGATTTATAAGGAATTTGAAAAATTGGGTATCAAGTATACTGCTTTGAAAAAGAAAAATTTTTCTTTAACAAACGAAATTGAAATTTTAAGAAAAGAAAGTATCATTTTGAAAAATGAAAATCTTGAATTGAATAAGAAGAAAACCGATTTAGAAAATATTGTTGAAAACTTTACGAATGGAAAAAGAAATTTTGAAAAACCTCTTGGTAGTCAAAGATGTGTTTTTGACAAGGCAGGATTGGGATATATGCCAAAACAAAAATACAAACCTTATAAAAATTTCTTTGATAATCATTCTACATCAAAGACTAATATTCAAAATTCTTTTCATAAAAATAATTTTGTCAAAAAAGGATATTATTATAATCATTCAAGTTTTTCATATATGTCACATGCTATTTGTAATTTTTGTAATAGAAATGGTCATAATTATCATACTTGTCCTATTAGAAGAAATCATACAATGACTATTAGGGCCATATGGGTACCTAAAAATCTTGTTTCTTCTAATACTAATAAATAAAGGACCCAAAGAACTTGGGTACCGAGAAAAATCATTTTAATTGTTTTATAGGTATGCATGAAGTCATCCACAAGCAAAAATAAGTGATTTTTAGATAGTGGATGTTTAAGACACATGACGGGAGACAAGACTAAGTTCTTTAATCTTAGATCCAAAAAAGAATGACACGTTACATTTGGAGACAACTCGAAAGGGAAGATCGTGGGAATAGGCAAAATTGGTAATGAATCTTCTTTCATAATTAAAGATGTTCTACTTGTTGAAGGTTTAAAACATAATCTTTTGAGCATAAGTCAATTATGTGATAAAGGATTTACAGTTACTTTCAAAATGGATAAATGCATTATTTTGAATAATCATGATTGTAATATTTGTTTTATTGCTTTTAGAAACAATAATGTTTATACAATCGATTTTGAAGAAATTACCTCACAAGATGCTATTTGCTTTTCAACTCAAAATGAAACTAGTTGGCAATGGCATAGAAGATTAGGTCATGCCAATATGGAACTTATTTCCAAACTTTCAAAAAATGATCTTGTGAGAGGTTTACCAAAAATAAATTTTCTTAAAGACAAACTTTGTGATGCATGTCAATTTGGTAAACAAACAAAAACTTCTTTTAAAACTAAGAAACATATTTCTACTACTAGACCATTGCAACTGATACACATGGATCTTTTTGAACCAAATAGAGTTGCAAGTCTAGGAGGAAAATATTATGCATTTGTTATTATTGATGATTTCTCTAGATATACTTGGGTCATCTTTCTTGCTCATAAAGATGAGGCACATAATGCCTTTACCAAGTTATGCAAGAGAATTCAAAATGAAAATGGCTATACTATTTCAAGTATCCGAAGTGATTGGGGAAAAGAGTTTGTTAATAAAAATATTGAAACATTTTGTGATGAAAACGGTTTTGCGCATAATTTTTCTGCTCCTCGAACTCCTCAACAAAATGGGGTAGTAGAGAGGAAAAATAGATCTCTTCAAGAGATGGCAAGAACAATGCTCAATGAGAACAACTTGCCTAGTTATTTTTGGGCCGAAGCGGTAAGTACTGCATGTTATGTTATAAATAGAGTTATGCTAAGGTCTAAGTTAGATAAAACCCCCTATGAGCCTTGGAATGAGAAAAAGCCCAACATTGGTTACTTTCATGTATTTGGATGCAAATGTTTTATTTTGAATTATAGGGATAATTTAGGTAAGTTTGATGCAAAATCTGATGAAGGTATCTTTCTCGGGTATTCTACTAATAGTAAAGCTTATAGAGTATTCAATAAAAAGACTTTGACTGTACAAGAATCTATGCATGTAGTATTTGATGAATCTAATTAATCACACAACCTTTCTAACTAACTCGCCAAAAGTCACATTTGGCCCAATATCTCGTCAAAAGTCCATTTGGCCCAATACCACGCCAAAAGTCCCATTTGGCCTCTCAAACCATTATCCAATTTTAACCGCGTGCACCATGACCTCCCCTAGGGGTCATCCGCACACCCTGGCTCCAGTGCCACACCGCAGAGTACCACCATGCGTGTGACACCTAACAAGCGATGCCCAGTTCCGCGCCCCGCGCGTGCGTAGCCAAGCATCCTCTAGCCCTCACCAGCGAAGGGCCACGGAGTCGGTGCATAGGGCGATGCCCGGTTCCGCGCCCGGCGCGTTCGTAGCCAAGCAACCCCTAGCCCCCACTCCCGTCGTCTAGCGACAACTCATGGGACATCACTTAGTTTATTCCGCTCCCGAGTGACCAGAGGAGCTCCACCGAGATAATAACCCATCCCGGCTTGGGCTCGTGATACACACGCACCCGTAAAACCACTCACGCCAATACACAGGCCTTTCACACAATTCCACAAACACACGTGCATGCACCATGCAATGCCATAACAATGCATAATAAAATAATCAAACAACATAAA
This sequence comes from Carya illinoinensis, assembly GCF_018687715.1. Taxonomy (NCBI): domain Eukaryota; kingdom Viridiplantae; phylum Streptophyta; class Magnoliopsida; order Fagales; family Juglandaceae; genus Carya; species Carya illinoinensis. The sequence continues at coordinate 7,924,081 of NC_056767.1, read as the reverse complement.
ACAATTAAACAGACAACTCCGTCCTCCATCCATCCGACCCCCGAAACTCCTCGGACTCAGTCCGGAATCAACAACCAACAACAATAAATAAATTGAATGAGCGATATATATTTAAATCTGAGAATAGGGTTTGGAAAATACTTACAGCGCTATACGGTAATTTTAGAAAACAAGCGGCGTTGCAAACGGCGGCGGAAAAGCAACGTCACAGTGAAAATTCACTGCGGCCGTGGGTTTGAAAAACTCACTTTTGAACGGGGACAAACTAGGACACAAAATTGATAGGGAATGGTCTAGGGATGGTTGTGAAGCTATTGGAAGTGATGAACGGCCGTGGGTGGCGGCGGAATCGCCAGAAAATGGCCAAAAAACCCAAATCGGAAACTAAGCTCGTAGGAGCTGTTCCGGTGGTCGTTGGAGGCCGGAAATGGGTGGGTTAGGACGGCAAGGAGTCGGTGATGAAGTGGTGAAGAAATGGTGGCCGGAGGTGGAGCGACGGCGGCGGCGGATCGGAGCAAAATCCGTGCGCCCTTCTTGGAGCTTTTCCGGTCAAACGGCCGGCCGGTTGGGGGTGGCCTTCGGAGGGGTGGTGCGCCGGAGGGAGGGGAAGAGAATGGGACCGGTGGTGGGCCAAACGGTGGCCGGACGGCGGCGGTCTGGGCTGTTGAAGGGACGTCCGGCGTGAGGGAGAGGGAAGAGAGAGAGAGCTTGGGGGGGTTCGGACGCGGGGGAGAGAAAAGAAAAAAGAAAAAGAAGAAAAAAGAAAAAGAAAGGAAAAAAGAAAAGAAGGGAAAAAGAAAAAGGAAAAAAAAAAGAGAAAAAAGAAAAAGATGCAAGAAAAGAAATGAGGTCCAATCCTCACTCCGGGAAAACAAAACAAACCGCCGAAAAGGGATTAAAAACTACAAAACAACTTAAAGAAATAAAACACAACATCAAATAAATTAAAAACAAATTTTAAAAATGCAAATAAATTAAAATAAATAAACTAATATATTAATTAAAATAAAAACAACCATTTCAGCGAAAATACCCTCAAAAAGGGGTCATCACATCCTCCCCTCCTTAAAAACAAATTTCGTCCTCGAAATTTGCAAGATCAACCACCAGCTTAAACAAGCCACATAAACGCACATAAACCAACTGAGACCAAGATTAAAATACATACCTTCATCATTCAAACAAGTATGGGTACTGCTCCCTCATGTCCGCTACTCGCTCCCAAGAGAAGTCTTGTGCTAACGGATCTCCCCAAGCCACCTTAACCAAAGGTATCGTCTTGGACCTCAACTGTTGTTCCTTCCAATCCACGATCTGCGACGGAACAACCTCATAAGTGAGATCCGGTTGCAACTGAATACTCGCTGGGTCGACGAAACGTGGCTCTTGCTGTCCAAAGCTCTTCTTCAGGGATGATACGTGGAAGACATCATGAACATCCCCAAAATATTCCGGCAAAGCAACTCTGTAGGCGACGGACCCTACTCTCTCCAGAATCTGAAAAGGGCCGACGTACCTCGGATCCAACTTCCTCTTCTTACCAAAACGCTTAACACCTCTCATGGGAGAGACTTTAAGGTAAACCCAATCACCAACTTCAAAAGACAACTCTCTCCTCCTGGTGTCAGCGTAGCTTTTTTGGCGACTCTGAGCTGCCGCCATTTTGTCTCTGATGATCCGGACTTGGCTTTGCATTTCTTGAATTATTTCGGGTCCAATTACCCTACTCTCCCCAACTTCATCCCAACACAAGGGCAACCTACACTTTCTCCCATAAAGAGCTTCATAGGGAGCCATCTGAATAGTCGCATGGAAGCTGTTATTGTAGGCAAACTCGATGAGCGGCAAATGATTTTCCCAACTCCCTTGGAATTCCAGGACACATGCTCGCAACATGTCTTCCAGGGTCTGAATGGTGCGCTCTGACTGGCCGTCTGTCTGCGGGTGATAAGCAGTACTGAACTTCAACTTAGTACCCAAAGCTGCCTGCAAACTCTTCCAGAACTGCGATGTGAACCTCGGGTCTCGATCCGACACTATACTCTTTGGTACGCCGTGTAGTCGCACTATCTCTTTGACATACAAACGGGTCAACTTACCCAAAGAGTCGGTGTTATTAACAGGCAGAAAATGAACACTCTTCGTTAACCGGTCCACAATCACCCAAACAGAATTCTTCCCACTAGGCGTTCTCGGCAAACCCACTACGAAGTCCATCGTGATATCATCCCATTTCCACTCAGGAATAGGGAGGGGTTGGAGCATACCTGCAGGTCTCTGATGCTCGGCCTTCACCTGACGGCATGTGTGGCATTTCTCCACATATAAGGCAACGTCCTTCTTCATTCCATCCCACCAGTAATTTTTCTTCAAATCCCGATACATCTTTGTACTGCTGGGATGAACTGAATACGGGGCCGCATGAGCTTCCGCCATGATCCGTTCTTTGAAATCTGAGTCCTTTGGGACCACTCTGCAATCTCGAAACCGAAGTATCCCATCACTATCCATGCTATAGTGCAACGGCCCTTTAGTGCAACGGACTCTTTTCCTGATGTTCAGCAGCTTCGGATCCTTTCTTTGGAGAGCTTTCAATTCTTCAAAATCAGTTACCCGAATATCAAGAACTGAAGACAAAATCTCTACTTGCTGCGAACTCTCTATAAGGAGCCTTCTCATCCCACAAAGCAACGACTCCAATTCTGACGGCTCGGCTTCATCTTCCATATGTGACTTCCGGTTCAAAGCATCAGCAACTATATTAGCCTTCCCCGGGTGGTACTTGATCTCACACTGATAGTCACTGATTAGCTCCAGCCATCGCCTCTGCCTCATATTCAGATTTTTCTGGGAAAACAAATGCTTCAAGCTCTTATGATCAGTAAATACCTCACAAGCTTCCCCATACAAGAAGTGCCGCCAGATCTTAAGGGCAAAAACAATCGCAGCCAATTCTAGATCATGCGTCGGATAATTCTTTTCATGGTCCTTTAGCTGACGAGATGCATAGGCTACAACCCGTCCTTCCTGCATAAGGACACAACCCAAACCAAACTTAGACGCATCACTGAAGACTACGAAAGGCTTATGCGGCTCTGGGAGTGCTAACACTGGTGCCGTCGTCAACCTGTTCTCCAATTCCTGGAAGCTTCTCTCACATTTCTCTGACCAAACAAATTCTGTATTCTTCCGAGTCAAAGCTGTGAGAGGTCCGGATAGGCGAGCAAAACCCTCTACAAATCTTCGGTAGTATCCGGCGAGCCCCAAGAAACTCCTGACCTCGCGCACTGTTGTCGGGCGCTGCCATGACAATATGGCTTCTACCTTACTAGGATCAACTGCCACTCCGCCCCGGGAAATTACATGCCCAAGAAATTTAACTTCTTCCAACCAGAATTCACACTTGCTGAGCTTGGCGTATAGCTGGTGTTCTCTCAATCTCTCTAGTACCAGACTAAGATGATATACATGCTCTTCAACATCTCGGGAATAAATCAGTATATCATCAATAAATACTACCACAAAGGAATCCAGATAAGGTCGAAACACTCGATTCATCAAATCCATGAACGCTGCAGGGGCATTAGCTAACCCAAACGGCATCACCTTAAATTCATAATGCCCATACCTCGACCTGAAAGCAGTTTTAGGCACATCCTGGTCTCTGATTCTCAACTGGTAGTATCCCGACCTCAGATCAATCTTAGAGAACACGGCTGCTCCTTGAAGCTGATCAAACAGATCATCAATCCACGGGAGAGGGTATTTATTTTTGATGGTCACCTTATTCAATTCCCGATAATCAATGCACATACGGAGGGTTCCATCTTTCTTCTTAACAAATAAAACTGGTGCACCCCACGGCGACGTACTAGGCTGAATAAATCCCTTCTCTACCAGTTCTTGCAACTGAGTCTTCAACTCTTTCAATTCAGCCGGTGCCATGCGATAAGGAGCTTTATGCACAGGAGCCGCTCCAGGTTCCAAATCTATAACAAACTCCATCTCCCGAACAGGGGGTAGTCCGGGCAAGTCATCCACAAACACATCGGGGAACTCTTCCACAACTGGAATGTCTGCCAAGGATTTCTTCTCAGACGGCGTGGACACCATCTGCACCAAGAATGCATCCGCTCCCCATGCAATCTCTCGTCTTGCCTGAATCGCCGATATAATTATCGGTTTTTCTTTTAATCTACTCCCCACAAATTCCAGACAATCACCATCTGGAAGCTGAAAGCTAATTATCCGACTTCTGCAATTAATACTCGCAGAATATCGGTATAGCCAATCCATCCCGAGGATGATATCAAAACCCAACAGCTTGAACACCACCAAATCAGCATCCAAGAATCTTTCCTCAAAATTTAACGGGCATCCCAAAGCAACCTTGGAACACCACACCGTTTCACCATCGGGTAGCGCCACTACCATAGCCTTCGGCAACGGTTCCGCGACTAAATTACACACCTGTGCAAACGTGGAAGACACAAACGATCGTGAAGCATCGGAATCAAACAAAGTACAAGCATAAAACTCATACAAACGGACTCTTCCTGAACCAAACACACAACCCATGAAATCCAAAAAAACAACGAAGAACCCAAATGCACCAAAAATTAAATCCAACTTAAAAATTAAATTAATCCATACCTGTGATTACTCCAGCATCATGGGTTGTTGGTGCCTCATCATCCACCTCTCCGGGTGTGACAGCATAAACCCGGGCTTGCACTGCTTGTCTCGGGTTGGTTCTTCCACCGTGTCTACCTCCACGGCTTCCTTGAACTCTGACGGGGCAATCCCGAGCAATATGTCCCACTTGGCCGCACCGATAACACTGGGGTCCGCTACTCGTCTGACACTCGCCCTCATGAGCTCTATTACAAGCTCCACAAACAGGCACACGTCCTCCCATGCGAACACTAGAGGATGCTTGAGGTCGAGTCCCGGTCCGCTGAACGAATTTCTGGGGCGAACCCGAGCTGCTTCCTTCACCAGAGAAACTCCGCCTCTTATGCCCTGGAGGGGAGCCCATACTCAGATTGTTTTCTCGTTCCACCAGGGTGGCCACATCCACTAATTCCTGAAAAGTGGATATCCGATGGCTGACCACCATACGGCGTATGTCATGACGCAGCCCCTCCTGGAAACGATCTGCTCGCATCTCCTCAGTGGCGACAAGGTGAGGAGCAAACCGCTCAAGTTCTATGAACCTCCGGGCATACTGTTCCACTGTCGCGCCCCCTTGGACCAGATTGGAGAACTCTCTTGCCTTTTGCTTCCTTACCGATGCGGGAAAGAAGCGGTCATTGAACTCCTTCTTGAAACACTGCCAGGTCACCGCAGCGAAAGATCCCAGTTCAGATTCCAACAGCACCCTCTTGGTATCCCACCAATTAGAAGCGGTACCTTGCAAGAGATAGCTGGCGTAGAGTACTTGTTGCGCCTCAGTGCATCCACACACCTCAAAGGTTTTCTCCAAATCTTTGATCCATTTTCCAGCCTAAAGTGGATCCTCATTTCCAATGAAGTGTGGAGTCCTATGCGCCAGGAAGCGCTCATAGGTGCATCCGGCTTGCACCATGCTACTGTACCCTCCTGGATACATCCAAGGCCCTCCCTGATATGGCCAGGGACCTCCTGGTTGTGGCCAATACCCTCCTTGTTGCGGACAAGGCTCTCCTGACGGTGGATAAGGCCCTTCTGATGGTGGACAAGGCCCTTCTGATGGCGGCCAAGGACCCCCTTGTAGTGGCCAAGGTCCTTGTGGTGGCCAAGGTCCTTGTGGTGGCCAAGGCCTGCCTGTTGAGACCTCGCACTCTGTTGCATAAACTCCGTCATCTGCCGAATTGCTTCGGCTATGGAGTCATCCCTGGAGGTATTGTCCCGTGGCTCCTGAGTATTTTTCCTTGGTCTCCCCATAATCCTGCCACAACACCACTCTTGACCCTCCTTTAAGAAAACAAATAAAACCATCATAAAACCAACAAAACAAAAAACAACACTACACGGCAAGAAACAAAAGAAACCAACTTGCAAAAACATAACTAAATAAATAAAAACAAGCAAACAAGCTCACACAAATAAAACAAATAAAACAACTATACTTAACATAAATTTTAAAACACAACTTAAAAAAAACATTCTGGTACTACCTACGGGACACGTGGTTTTACCTAGAGCCAAACCGCTCTGATACCACCTGTGACGCCCCCAAATCCCCACGCCCGAACACGGGAAAATCGAGACGTCCGGATGGTGACAACCCGGGTCACCACCCTATCGACGGGTGCCAAGTGTGTGCAAAGGCAACAAACGTGCACGAAAGAACACGCAGCGGATAACGAAAGTCATAACTAAGTACCAGAATTTTTCTTAACGTAATACGAGCTGTTTAAAACGTACATAGATAAAATATTACAAAAACACAAATACAGTTTTAAAACCATAAAGAAAAGCATAACATCAGCAGCCCGGCGGAGCCGCATCCTCGGGCTCAGCCTCCTCCTCTTCGTCCTCTAACTCTGCACCAAAAGCTACGGAACCAAGAATGGTACCACAGGTAAGTAAAACCCAAACACTACCAGATAAAAACACATAGAACTCAAACAATATGCATGAAACATGCCCAATGCACAAGGCCCATAAAACACAAGTTTTCCACACACGCCAAAAACCCATTTGGCCCAAAAACACACAACCTTTCTAACTAACTCGCCAAAAGTCACATTTGGCCCAATATCTCGCCAAAAGTCCATTTGGCCCAATACCACGCCAAAAGTCCCATTTGGCCTCTCAAACCATTATCCAATTTTAACCGCGTGCACCATGACCTCCCCTAGGGGTCATCCGCACACCCTGGCTCCAATGCCACACCGCAGAGTACCACCACGCGTGTGACACCTAACAAGCGATGCCCAGTTCCGCGCCCCGCGCGTGCGTAGCCAAGCATCCTCTAGCCCTCACCAGCGAAGGGCCACGGAGTCGGTGCGTAGGAAGATGCCCGGTTCCGCGCCCGGCACATTCGTAGCCAAGCAACCCCTAACCCCCGCTCCCGTCGTCTAGCAACAACTCAGGGGACATCACTCAGTTTATTCCGCTCCCGAGTGACCAGAGGAGCTCCACCGAGATAATAACCCATTCCGGCTTGGGCTCGTGATACACACGCACCCGTAAAACCACTCACGCCAATACACAGGCCTTTCACACAATTCCACAAACACACGTGCATGCACCATGCAATGTCATAACAATGCATAATAAAATAATCAAACAACATAAAACAATTAAATAGACAACTCCGTCCTCCATCCATCCGACCCCCGAAACTCCTCGGACTCAGTCCGGAATCAACAACCAACAACAATAAATAAATTGAATGAGCGATATATATTTAAATCTGAGAATAGGGTTTGGAAAATACTTACAGCGCTATACGGTAATGTTAGAAAACAAGCGGCGTTGCAAACGGCGGCGGAAAAGCAACGTCACAGTGAAAATTCACTGCGGCCGTGGGTTTGAAAAACCCACTTTTGAACGGGGACAAACTAGGACACGAAATTGATAGAGAATGGTCTAGGGATGGTTGTGAAGCTATTGGAAGTGATGAACGGCCGTGGGTGGCGGCGGAATCGCCGGAAAATGTTCAAAAAACCCAAATCGGAAACTAAGCTCGTAGGAGCTGTTCCGGTGGTCGTTGGAGGCCGAAAATGGGTGGGTTAGGATGGCAAGGAGTCAGTGATGAAGTGGTGAAGAAATGGTGGCCGGAGGTGGAGCGACGGCGGCGGATCGGAGCAAAATCCGTGCGCCCTTCTTGGAGCTTTTCCGGCCAAACGGCCAGCCGGTTGGGGGTGGCCTTCGGAGGGGTGGTGCGCCGGAGGGAGGGGAAGAGAATGAGACCGGTGGTGGGCCAAACGGTGGCCGGACGGCGGCGGTCTGGGCTGTTGAAGGGACGTCCGGTGTGAGGGAGAGGGAAGAGAGAGAGAGCTCGGGGGGGGGTTCGGACGCGGGGGAGAGAAAAGAAAAAAGAAAAAGAAGAAAAAAGAAAAAGAAAGGAAAAAAGAAAAGAAGGGAAAAAGAAAAAGGAAAAAAAAAGAAAAAAAAGAAAAAGATGCAAAAAAAGAAATGAGGTCCAATCCTCACTCCGGGAAAACAAAACAAACCGCCGAAAAGGGATTAAAAACCACAAAACAACTTAAAGAAATAAAACACAACATCAAATAAATTAAAAACAAATTTTAAAAACGCAAATAAATTAAAATAAATAAACTAATATATTAATTAAAATAAAAACAACCATTTCAGCGAAAATACCCTCAAAAACGGGTCATCACATTTTAAACTCATGTATAATCACATTCCAATCAAATGTGATAATAAAAGTGTTATAAATCTTTCAAAGAACCCAATACAACATTCTAGAACTAAGCATATTGAAACAAGGTATCATTTTCTTCGAAATCATGTGCAAAAAGGCGATATAATAGTTCACAAATACACACGATCAGTTAGCAGATATTTTCATCAAACCTTTACCAGAAGATAGATTATGTATGATCAGAAGAGAAATATGTATGATGCATGCTATGAATATCTCTTAAAAGATAGACCAGAGTCAATAAAAATAGAGATAGATTTTTTAAATACTTTTACATAAACTTGAGATTCTTAGCCTCATGTTTGAGATGCTCATTCTCTTCATACAATATCATATCATTCTTATCCATGGGAACCGGCAAGCGGAATGAAGAATCTAATAAAGATTTCAACTGTTTATTCTTCTACTGAATGATTCCTTCCCTTGTGTGAGACTCTTGAACAATTCGTTGAAGTACAACAATTTGTTCTTTGAGCTTTTCAACTTCGTGATTTTTGGCTTGTAGCCGCCGAGAAAAAGCCACAATAGAGGAAGAATAGCGAGTCCCAAGACTCACCAAGTCATAAATAGCATCAGAATCTGACTTATTAGTCAGATTATTATTTTCTTGCTGCAACATGGCACCAATGGTAGTTGCAGAAAGAACAGGAGGTTGAGATGCAGAATGCCTCATGGATGGATCTAGAGAAATGTTAGAAGAATGAGCCATTGAGAAAAGAATAGAAGGCTTAAAATGAGAATGTTGAAGGAATGCAGATGAGTTATAGAGATAAGAAGAAAACTTGATGTGGATTGGATGAACTTCAGGACTGATTTTATAGAGATAGCATAAAGAATAAGACAAGCTATCATCCAAGTCAAAGAGCAATGTATTTTTTTTCTGATCGGTAAAAATGACATTTTTAGAAACTCGGAGCCTTCAATCTCGTTTGTCAACAACATCAGGCAATTTTTTCAAATCTCCAGCCGCACTTGTCGGGTCACGGACGGATGAAATTTATTTATTTATTTTTTTTAACTATCTACAGTGTCTACTAACGCACCGTTTTCTTCAAGTCTATTTACTTGCTGCCAATCCTTTTTAATGATGCCAAAAGGGGGAGAAGTTTTAGACTAGAATATTAACGTTGTTTAAATTGCTAAACTTGTTATATATACTTGGAATTATATTTATATTTTTGCTTGAAAAACTAACGCATATTTTCAGGGGGAGCTTAAGTATTAATACAGGTTTCAAGTTCTATCAAGTATTTGTCATCATCAAAAAGGGGGAGATTGTTGAACCCAAGGTTTCAAGTTTCATGTGATTATAAATCTACACATGCATTTTGATGATAACAAATGAATTCAAAGAATAAAGGAGTTTCAAACTCAAGTTGTTCACACAATGGAATCAAGCACATCAAAGAACCAAGCATGAGCAAGAAGGAAACAAGTTCACATTAAAGTCATAGAGTATTATTGTAAATCTCTTAAAATTCGAAATTAGGATTAATGCTCAAAATTAATATTTTATCATAAAGCATTAAAATACATTTTCCACATGTGCATGAATTTTTTTGAAAATTAAATTTGAAAATTTTGAAAGATGATTGATTGTCATCTTTTGCATGTGCATGCCTTGATTAAAGGGTTGAACTTTGAAAATATTAAAGATGATTGATTGTCATCTTTCACATGTGCATGTTTTATTTGAATATTTTCAAAAGTGATTGATACCTTTTTAGACTTATACAAAAGGTAGATGATTTTGTTTGAAAATTTTGAAAAGTAAAGTGTGCTCATTTTGTCATATGCAAAAAGTAAAAGATTAGGTTTGAATTTTTTGAAAAGGAAAATGTGCTCATTTTGTCATATGCCAAAAGTAAAAGATTAGGTTTGATTTTTTTTGAAAAAGTGAATGATGTTGTCTTTGACAATTGAAAAAGAAGAACCTTTTATTTGAATTTTTTGAAAAAGTGAATGATGTTGTTTTTGACATATGAATCTTTTTAAATTTGAATATGAAATCTCATATGCCTATAAATAGATCATTTGAGAGCTTCACATTCACAATACCAAGAGCATACAACATTCATTCAAAGCTTTCATTCTCTCTTCTCTAAGCATTGAGCATTAATCCTTGTTCATTTTGAGAGATATAGTTTGCGCTGTATTGTTCTTATTTCACTCATTGAGGAGTGTTTTCTGATAACCTACCTACTATCAGCTTTTGTATCAGAAAAAGGGTGTGTATAACCCTTGTGCGTGTAGAAAGTATTCTACACGGGGAATAGTTGAATCACCACGTGTAAGGTGATTGCAAGTGTAGAGGGTGTTCTACACGAATCCTTTGTAGCGGTGTTGTTCAAAGGTGTAATAGGTTTCTATCTCCACCTGAAGGAGGTTGAATAGTGAATTTGGGAATCCTCAAGGGGTAGCTTGAGGCGAGAACGTAGGCAGTGGGGCCGAACCTCGTTAATATACTGAGTTTGCTTCTCTCTTACCCTTATTCTTTATATTTATTGTTATTTCATATTTTGTTTATATTTTATATTATATATTTGATTTATAATTGTTATTTTTTTAATACAACTCAATTCACCCCCCCTCTTGTGTTAGTCATCTGGGCAACAGGTACCTATGGGTTTCACCTCTTCTTGCTAAACTATATTTTGGTACGGTCATGTACTTGCGAGTATAATTACAATTTTACAATATCTCATGCCTAGTTAACACTTGATTTCCTTTTGTAATAGTCTCTGTACCATTCTGTTGACCCGAATCCTCCTTCACCTCCTAAGAATCAATGGTTTCCTCTCCCTCTCCCCCAGTCCCTTAATTTTCTCCTTCATCTTTACCCTTTCCATCTCTTGAGTTGCCTTCATTGTCGACGATCATTATCGGACCAATTCTAGTATCAGAAAAACTTTCTCTTTCTCTGCGAAACCAATTATTTTCTTTAGAGTTTTCACTGAAACTTTTGGTCTCCTAATTATTTGATTTCGTTGCATGTCTCCTGCGCATATTGCAGGGATCTTCTGCGTAACCATGGCCCAAATTGCTCAACTACTTCGGTAGACATAACCTTCAGGCTATCACTGGGCATCCCTAAGAGTCATTAATTATCCAACCACATTTAAAGCATATGCGTGGTAATTTTTCAGGATTTAGAGGAGCCCACAAACGATTTCGTTGCACCATGATTTATATTCTGTTTTGTCTCCCTCAATCTAACTTGTGAGGTGCGTGTTGACAAAATTGCAATGATTAAAATTTATTAAAAAAATGATATTTTTAAATGTGTGTAGAACATAATTAATAAAATGTTTAAATTATATAATTTGATTTGAAAGATAAATTTTAAAATTTAAATTTTATAAATCAAATCTTATCATTTCATTTATAGATATGAATGATTTGTTCTACACATCAACTTGAGAATAAAATTTCTTTATTTCTAAATTTTGACTAGTATTTTATTGCTCGTTGGAAAGCACGTTATGTCTTTTTAATTAATTTCATTTTGTTTATTGTCAGTCATGATGCATATAATGAAATTGATCGGTTATTATTATTATTGCATTTTAAATTATTTACTTGGGTCGACTAAGATTGGTATTTTATTAAATGTTAGCTTTTTTAATTAACTAGTTTAGCGACGTGTTTGATTCTCTATATTTAATAAATAATAAATTTCAAAAACACTACGGCCAGCAATAAATAATAAGAGCGATATTAGGCTGCTGCTCAATAATGACCGCTGAGCGTGCCGCCTAGGTAAAAATCAATTTTTCGTTTTTCATTTTTTATATTCATATTTTTTTAATATTTTTAAATATTTTTAAAAAAATATATAAAAAAAATCAATACACTCATAATCACTATCTTAATTAGTAAATAAAAGAAAAAAAATTAAATTTATAAACGGTTAAAATAAAGAGACAAAATGAAGAGATAAAGTAATATTATTCAAATAATAAATAGCATTTGATGCATTATCTCGATAAATAATAATTTTTTTACAATTGTGGGCCCGCCACTATCTTGATTTCGATTAATGATCCAACAACCCTTTGTACGTGCATGAAGTAGGCTACTCAAAAAGTTGATTTCAAGTCTTCTAGTAATTGCACACCATTTTATAATGAAAAAATTTAGTTATAAGTATAATTATATACTATATATCAATTATATGTAATTGATCAAAAAATTGATTTGATTAAAAATAGTACTAATTTAAATTTTAAATATAAAAAAATCAGTATTAGTACGCGACTTTACTTGTTTGTAGCAAAACTCTTTTGCATTATGTATAGACAGAGAAACACGACCTTCGCAAGATGTGTGTGTGTGTATATATATATATATATTATATACTAAACTAAACATTGCCTTCTGTATTTACGGACACCCATATAATATCGGTACCAACAGCAAAACTATCAACCCGCCTCTGTTAGAAGCATTTTCTAATTCAGCCATTATTCATGCATCTTCTTTCTGCAAGCAGTATTTATTGTTCATTTGTTGCTTTATCTCGTCGATCACCTTTGTGGTTGACGCAGGGAATCAGACTGACAGCTGGACTTCAAGGCACTACAAGAAATTGGATCTTTTGCAGTGATTTTAATTTTATTCGAATGGGAATCGCTACATTTGATTATCAATCCCAGCATTTTTGGTGTACACTGCAGACTTTTTATAACTGCACTTTTCTTTTTTCACTTTTGCAGTGCTTTTTACTTATTGCAACGAAAAAATTTGCTGTAAAATAAATGCATATGATTTTAACTTAAATTGAAGTGGAAAAAATCGCTGGAAAAAGAGAAAAAGCTTGTAGCGACGGATATTTTCCCTGCAATAACATTTTTAATCAAAGGGTGCCAAAACACCCTTAAATCACATTTCCCCCCCTCCCCGTCGCTTTGCTCCCATACACTCCCAAATCTCCTAAGTTCATCTTCTTAGTTCTTCACCAACTTCTTCTTCTCCATTAATTTTCTCTCTACTTGCACATTAAGCAAAACCAACTCAAAATGCTTGGCTATGCGGCTGTCTCTTCCACCGAAATCCATCACTAATAGCGGAGCTACTCCATCGATTTGGCGACCGTGAAATCAATGGACTCTCATCGTCATGCATGACTTACTCTTATGTTAGTTCCAGTTCAAAAAGTGCGACTTTTGACATTCCCAAATATGCCGTTCGACATCAAGCAAACCCTTTTCCTGTAGTAGTGGGTTATCCAACTCGCTTCCATCCCATCGTCCCCTCCACTCGGTAAGATACTCTATTTTTTTAGATAGAATATGTTCTTAATGAAACGGTTTAGGTCAAGTAGATAGAGGGGTAGTTTGCTCTTTCAATTTATGCATAAATTGCCTATGTGTTTGTCTATGTATAATGTAAATGTGGAATTGCTTATAATGTATTTTAAAATCAATAGAAATATTCTTATGTTAGACTGACTAATAAACAAATGGTTATGATTTTGGAACCGAAAGCATGGGGAAATTCAAAGCTGGATCCCAATCTGATAAACTAAAATCCTCAAGGTTCCTTTACCAATTTCTAACCAATTATTTACTGTATGTTTGCTAAACTAAAATCCTCAATGTGATAAACCCAACCTACCACTATTTTTATCCTTCCCCAATCTGATATATAACTATCCATGGAACACCGTTTTTGTTATTGGACTTCTCCCACCAGATTTTTGCCAACATATTAGACATCTTCTGATCAACATTCATCCTATATGTAACATAATATTTATTGTTTTTCTTTTTACATGTTCATATATTTGCTGTTTTGGAGATGGGCCCAAACAAGGTTGCCAACATTTTGGATATCCTCCATCTATATACATGTTCACTTGATCAATCAAGCTTTGTTAGTGACCCACGATGGAGGAAAAAGTCAGAAAATGCTTTTGACATGCATTTCAAATTCTGGATGAAATGCGCATTGTATGTTGCTAGTTCTCTAAATCTTTTGTTGTTCTTGTTTCATTTCCAAGAAAAAGGACTAAAGTATCAAATAAGTAAATGCAATTTTGAGTGTTATATTGCAGAAACTTGCTATCCTCTTGTTGGTTTCGAACACTGAACCTTAAATTTTTTTTTCTTCCTTTAAGTGTTTGGGAACTGAGTGGGAACCCTATACATTGATCAATATTATTGAACTATGTGGCATCCTCTATTTCTTTTTTTTTTCCTAATTTTGCCAATCTTTTATTCACCCAGGCAATGAATGATATTCTTTATCATCGACATCACTTGGACAATGTAAGTGTTGATTTTTTGTATCTTCAATATCTTTTGCATATTCAATTAAGCTTGGAATTCTACTTTTGATCTAATTGTTTAGTTTGAATATTGATTCAAGTTAATCAGTATGATCATTTGGAGTTCCCTGGAATGGTTCCTCATACCTTTACTGGTAATCTTCACTTCTTCTATGGTTAGGGTTAGTGCTTATTCATTCCATTAGGGTTAGCATAATATAGTTTAAAATTATTCATTCTAACTATGTGAAATAGTCAAATGAAGATTAAATTATTTCTTCTAGTAGGTCAAGTGTTCTAAGAGCATTAAATTAACTCCTTGCAAAATATTTTCATTCTCATAGGAGCCTTGCTTGTATCAATTTTGGCATCTCCACTTATATTGCCAAGTAAGTTGCTGCACTTGCCAAAGATTTATGGTTAGTTTTTGGTGAGTTATTCGAATACTTGGGCAAAATCATATGAGTTTATTTATCTTAGATTGGAGTGAAAGTTGTTTATGTGGAGGTGCTGCACCATTGGTAATAATGAAATCTATGAAGGTCTTTTTCTTTTTAATTTTAATTTCAACACTTCCTTTACGCTTTTTTTTTTTTTTATGTGTGTGATTGAAAAAGGGTCTATTGTAGCTACAAGTGGTTTTGACTCTTCATATAAATCTTTTATAAAGCATTTCTCTGTTATAAACTAAAGATATTGGTCCAATACAAAAGGTTTTACAAAAAATCTCTTACTTCTGCTATTTTATAGCAAATAGTAGAAGGCTTATTAGTTTTGATATGCACGTACAAATCCAGAATAGGTGATACAATTTTTTGTTATGAAGCATAAGATAGCCTGCACACATGATGTCGAATGCATGAAGGAAGTATATAATATCTTTCATTAATAACG
The DNA here is from genome assembly GCF_018687715.1 of Carya illinoinensis. NCBI lineage: Eukaryota > Viridiplantae > Streptophyta > Magnoliopsida > Fagales > Juglandaceae > Carya > Carya illinoinensis. The sequence continues at coordinate 7,908,539 of NC_056767.1, read as the reverse complement.
GCTAAACATAAGAGCTCTCTATATAATATCTATATCAGGAGAAACATAGCAATATTAAACCTAGCCTACTCAAGTAGTAATTAATCAACCAGGTCAAAGGCTAGGCTAGCCTCAAATAATACCATTGCCTTAACTAGTTGCCGCTAGCCTTTTTAGGGAAATGATACTAGTCACCTACTATTTAAGATATAATGCAATAATAAGTTATTTATAATAATTATGTGCCGGATATCATTGCATTGACTTTATGCATGACTGAATCTATATCTAACAATATATTATTAGCCAACACAAAGAATGTAACACATGTATGCCTTTTTTCAGCTTTAGCTTATGAGTACATATATATATATATATATATATATATAAGCGGGTGATGGCTTACTTAGACACTAAGCATATCTAGGCATGCATTAGCATCATATACATTTATAATATTAAGCTCTCAAATAATGGCAAAGACCTATTGAAGATACTCATGACTGGAAAAAGTTTTGTTAAGTATTGGTTTTGTTCTTTTGTTATTTGTAAGCAGGGAATTATAGTAATCCTCCAGATGATTGGTACTTGTTGATGATCAATCACTCAGTTCCATCAATACACTCAATTCTCTCAACAAAGATCAGTTTATTGTTTCACATTTTACAAGTAATTAAAGCTAATAATCCTTCAGGATAATTTATAATCAAGCTACTGAAAACAACAATAATGCATGCATGTAACCAAATGCAATGAGCTCATATACTTATATATATATATATATATATATATATATATATATATATATATATATATATTCATACTCAGTTTTACTTTTGCTTATCTAAAATTGAAAAAAATAAATAAATATACACAGACCCCTCAACATAAGTAAGTGCATAATATCAAAATTTCAAAGATGTTCTGTTTTTTTCTATTAATTTAACTTCTACTTTAACACTCCCATGTGATGAAGTTAAATCAACACATTAACTTAAGGTTCTTAATGGATTCCAACCTTAGATTCAGTTGTTTATGAAGAAAAAGTTATAAACATTAGGCTCACTCTGGAATGTCTCCATGGATGCTGGAGACTATTCTTGCATGCAAGCTGAACATGCTATTACATAAGAAAAAGCATCTAGACATGTCTTTCATTTCTTGTGATGTATTTTGCTGTTCCTACCAAATGATTAATATTTTCATATAAATATTTATTGGGTTAGTGATATGAGTTTATATATGCATGCTCCATTATATATATATATGATTTAATATACATTTTTAAATAGTTGTGGTAGTGATTATGTATAATAAACTATTTAAATTAATAGTTTTCAGCCATGCTATAACGGTCCATGCATTGGGAGGGTTATGTACATAGGTGTGCAACTGCAGCCTTTTAAAATTTCTTACAAGTCAATGTATGTGTTTTTCTTTACAAAACATGCACCTGGAGGAACTTTGTTTTTAGAAGAATTTTTTTTACCACATGTCCCTTCATCTATCACTTTTATGGACAAATTGGTGATGATTAAATAAGAAGAAATGCTTATAGCAAACTAGCTATGTACAATTTGTATTGGAATGGTGACCAAGTCTTTGGTGCCACAATCTATAATTGTTGTAGGAGATAATTGTTAGAGAAATTTATTCAAAGATTCCAGCAAGACATTGTACAATTATGAAATTTTAGTACTAACAATTCTGTCATAGTATCTTCCAACCTCATCTGTTCTGAAATTTTTTCCTTCTAATACTTGTTTAATTGAGTGTATAACCAAGTGGAGGGAAGTTAGAAACAAGCATAAATCGTGTAAGCTACAGCCTGAAGAGGTGAGATGATTTTCTGTCCTAATTTGTTACAATTTGATCACTTTCTACAAATTGTAATGCTATACTTTTAACTCTACTTCTTCTTGTATTCAAATCACTTTTTAATTGTTAGTATTTATTTTTTAACCTTTTCCTCAACCTAATAACCTAAGTATACATCTAGGTTATTGGCTGTAAAACTCGTGTAGGAAATTTCCAATATGCATTCTGTTTTAGTTCAAATCAGGCCATTTTCATTTCTATCTTCCATTTGATCTTCCACTCAACTAAAGTTACTTGCTAATTTGTGTGATGAACTACTTAAGATCAAGGGCAAAACTAGCTATTAAGTGATCCTTAGTTCTTAAAACTTTTTGGTTTCAACAAAGTTACCAAAAGCTGTCAAACATATATTTTGGTGAAATTTTTCAGATTTCACTTAACAATCTGCTTCCCTTCAAAGTTAACACTTTCCTATAATTACTTTATTTTCTTTATCCACGACTTTCACCTATCTTCCATGTAGAAAACTGATGGCTCTTCTTGGACAGCAATCACTACTTGGAAATGCTCACATGAAAATCACTACTTGTTAATGGCATTATACCTCTCTCGGGCTGAGCTATTTTAAAAGCCAAGTTATAAATCAAACTAAGATTTCCAGTATGTTATCTATTGGATTTATTGCATCTTTTATGCTCTGGTCATTTTGATCTTTATATATGTCATAAGAAGCAAGAAATGAATCCGTGGAAGAGATGTGTATGTATGCTATTGAATTTAGGCTATCATTACTAGTAGCTCTCATTGTTTTATGCTATATGATTGAAGTAGTTGGATGATATGAAATATGTGCATGCCAAACCTATACCAGGTATTATCTAGAGTAAATTGATGGATACAAAGAATGTATTAGTTATTGTCATTCCAATTTTTTTTTTTTTTTTTTCTAAATTGCCTAAGCATGTGTTTGAGTATGTATAATGTAGCTATGGCCATATACTGTAAATTAAAAAATTGATGGTGGTTTACTGATTTGTTAGATTAAGGCTGGAAATAGAAAATATGATTTTTTATTGATAAATTTGTCACTGTTATGATGTATCTCTGTTTTGGCATTTTTTGGTATTCCTACATTTAAATGCGAGCATCTTTATGAGGTTCGAGGGAAGAGTTGTACCATGTCTCTGAGGTACTCATTTACAGCATAAGGTATTGCCCAAATTTGAATATTGATGGTGGAACAGAATATTATTAGATCATTGAACTTTTCATTTTATACCTATTGAGGGAATCAATAAAATAAGAAGAGAAAGTTGTAGATATTGTGAAAAACTTTCCATTTAGCATTTGACATCTGATTAATAGACAAATACTACTACAATATCAGTTGGATCCAATATATATATATATAGTCCTACGTCAATATGGTTAACTTTCTCGGAACAGTCTCTTTAAATTTTGTCCTAGTTGTGGGATTTTTTTTTTTTTTTTGCATGTATATATACTCTTTTTTGTGGACGTTCTGATGTGGGTATTAGATATTGATAATTTATGTTTGCTTTTTTTTTTTTTTTTTAAGAATTTGCACACCACAGATTTGTCATTTTTTTGAATTAAATCCCTACTTTATCAATCACCCATTGACAAGGCAACTGGAATGTACATATTCAATATCCCCCTTTACCCCCACAACAGATTGCATGTTGTATGCCTGCCTTCTTGTGTCTCTGATGTGGTTTTCAATTTCTATTTTTACTTCTTTTACTAAATAATGGTAGTTTTGTTCAATCTCTATAATTATCATGTTTTGTGAAAATAGAAGGATGGCCCTAGTCTTAATAAACCAATTAAGCAACTCACCAATAGTCCTTATCACTCAAACTTGTTGTAAGGTTTCAGGTCTTAATTGCTCTTATGGTACTTATTTTTCAAACATATGTGTACTCTCTCTAATTTGTATTTGGAAGTGACAGTACTAAATCAAGGACTCCAACTATTTAAAAGACACATATCACATCCTTGGCCTCCTTTCTTTTTTTTTTTTTTTTTTTGATAATCAGACAACCCTTTCATTAAAATCAATTATCCTTACAAATAGCAAGTTTATCAAGCCATAAAGCTTGACTAACAAAAGAAGGACAATAATCCCACCATATACAAATATCATCAATCAACCAAGCATGTCTTGCCAAACGATGAGCCACCAAATTGCCTAAACGGTTTACATGCACCACTTGAACTTCTTGGAATCCCACCATAAGCCTTCGTATGTCTTGAAGAATAAAAGCAAAATCTGTTAAACATACAGAATTTTCATTCAAAGCATTAACCAAAACCAAACAATCGGTTTCAAGCATAATTTTTGGGACACCCCATTGAGCACACAACTGTAACCCTCTTAGAAGTGCAACTGCCTTAATAAACTCAGCAGAAGATACCTCTTTCTCTACCTTAGAGCAAGCCACAATAACCTCACCATACTGATCCCGCAACACCACCCCAATCCCAGCAACAGAATGTTCAGGAAAGGTGGCCCCATCAATGTTCAGTTTTAGAAAATCATTTGGAGGAGGATGCCATCGTACTACCTTAGTAATCTTCTGATTGGAACCATCAAACAACTGCACCTGTGCATATTCTTGTTGTAAAGAAAGAGCATTATTAACAGACACATGAATATGCATAGAAATATCCTCATAAATCCTTTTATTTCTTCTATACCAAAGCCCCAATGTTATAGCTATAAATCTGGCCAGCAGAGAATCAGACCCTCTTACACACTAATAATGTAATAGACAAACACAGCATGCTAGCTTTTGATAAATATTAGTTCAGTTGTTAGATGTAGCTTAGCTCTTTTGTTGATGAATTGGACCCTGTGTATCTATTTGAGTTTGACTCTTGCCTATGTAGTGATTATAGTAGGATATCTAACACATTAGTTACAGCACTAGTGTTTATGGTCGACGAGCACAACACCTAGCATCTCTATTATTTGCTATGGCTACTTAGATATCTAATTCCATGAAGTACTTTAGCTACCTTTTACATCCTTTGCCTTCCTAGTCCCTTACTCTTTTGAAAATTGTCATTCTTGGTTTCAAGTAATTTGTCTGCAATCTTGCTTAGCAACATGTTATGCGTAGTTGTCTCGCTTAGTTGAGATAGATTTGGATTTAAACATCTGGCAAAATTAACTTTTTGTCTTTAAGAGTCTTAGTAATGAATTTTCTATCAAGATGAAGGGAGGCCCCAATTGATAGAAAAAACAGAGGAAATATTGTTATCTGTTTTCAGCAATAATTTAATTCTTGAGAAAAAAAAAATATGCACTTTCATTTTGTTTATAAGTGCACTGGACTGCCTTGCTTTTTGTTTCTTTTTGGCAAAATCCTGATGGTTTTTCTAATCTTATAGTTAATTCGTCATTAGAAAATGTGGTATTTAGTCCAACTGTTGTTAATCTAATTAAAAAAAGTATTGAAATGGAAGTATATATAGGTATTCAAGATGATGATGATTTGTATGAAACTAGGAAAACCAATTGTGAATTAGATGTGGTACACCAAGGAAGATGATTCCAAATGTACTTTCATGTTAAAGAATTATTATTATTTTTCCCTTTCTTCTTGAATCAAGGATGGCAGAGATTTGATTAGCTAAACTAGGTGTGCAAATCTTAAAATCTCCAATGAGCAGCTAGCTAGATGTTCATCATCATCATCAACTTAGCATCTAATTAAAGAGGAGTTGGAAGTTGGGAAACAAAGGAGTTGGAAGATGGCCATATAATGTTGTGTTGAAGAGTGAAGAAAGATAGGGACTCAAGCTGTTTGCATAAAAGCCACACTGATATTAGAAGATGATATTGTTGTGAAAAACGATGACAATGAATTGAAAATAACACCGAATGAGAAAAACGATCACACACGCAATCACACACGACACAAGATGTACGTGGTTCGGCAAATTGCCTACGTCCACGGGAGCTGCAGAGGATTTTATTATTGAGGAATCACACTACAAGATGGGTCACAACACTGTTCATCCACAGTGTTTTCGTGGCTGCTCTGTTACAGACAAAAGAGGCAAAAATCATATATATAGTTCAAACGGCGGAATCCCTAAAACGCATGTTCGCTCGAGCGGCGTGTCGAGCGCGCGTCGAGCGAACTTCCCTTCCGCATCCCGCTCGAGCTCACTGTCGAGCTGACGTCAAGCGTTCGACTCTGCCTGATTTCGCTCGAGCGGCCAATGCCTCCGCTCGAGCGAACTCCTCCTGCTCGAGCTCACTGTCGAGCCAACATCGAGCGTTCGACTCTGCCTGACTTCGCTCGAGCAGCCAATGCCTCCGCTCGAGCGGTGTGGACCAGACTCCACAGTACTCAACAATTCTCCCACTTGGAGACTGGTACACTCGCTGTATCTCCGTCTTCCTCAAACATGATATCCTCCACCTCTGCAACTCACTGCTCCTGTCTTCATTCTAGAAGACCAACTGAAGTTGCGCACAACTTCAGTTTCTCAAGCGTAACACCCTTTGTCAACATATCAGCAGGGTTCTTGCTTCCACATATCTTCTCAAGTAACAACTGTCCGTCATCTAACAATGACCGTATGAAGTGATACCTGATCTGAATGTGCTTGGTCCTGGAATGGAATGCTGGATTCTTGGCAAGGAATATGGCACTCTGACTGTCACTGTAGAGAGTGCCTTTCTGATTCTTCTTACCCAATTCTTCCAAGAAGCCTTGTAGCCATACCATCTCCTTTGCAGCCTCTGACACTGCAATATACTCAGCTTCTGTTGTAGACAAAGAAACTGTTTTCTGTAAATTAGAATCCCATGACACTACAGTACCACCAAGTGTATAAACAAAGCCCGTGGTACTCTTTCTGCTGTCAATATCTCCAGCTAAATCAGCATCAACATAGCCCTGCACCTCCAAGCTCTCTCCAGAGAAACATAAACAGGTTTCTGAGGAACCCTTTAGGTACCTCAAAATCCACTTCACTGCTTCCCAATGTTGCTTTCCTGGGTTACTCATGTATCTACTCACAACTCCCACTGCATGGGCAATATCCGGTCTTGTGCAAACCATAGCATACATAAGTGAACCAATGGCTGAGGCATAAGGAACCTTACTCATGTAATCTCGTTCCTCCTCTGACTCTGGTGACTGATTCTTGCTGAGTCTGAAGTGACTTCCCAAGGGTGTGCCAACCGGTTTGGCCTTGTCCATGTTGAACCTGCTGAGTACCTTTTTCACATACTCAGCCTGTGAGAGTCTCAACGTACCTCTGACTCTGTCTCTGACAATTCTCATGCCAAGGATTTGCTTTGCAGCTCCCAAATCCTTCATTGCAAAGTGCTCTGACATCTGCTTCTTCAGATTATTGATCTCATCAATACTAGCCCCTGCAATAAGCATGTCATCCACATACAACAGCAAAATAATGTAAGAATTGTCAAAATGCCTGACATAGCAACAGTGATCTGCCTGACATCTAATATACCCTGCACTGTGCATAAAGTTGTCAAATTTCTTGTACCACTGTCTAGGAGCTTGCTTCAGGCCATACAAGCTCTTCTTCAGCCTGCAAACTGAACCTTCCTTTCCCTGTACCACAAACCCCTCAGGCTGGTGCATGTAGATGTCTTCTTCAAGGTCTCCATGAAGAAAAGCTGTCTTCACATCTAACTGCTCAAGAAATAGATCTTCAGTGGCAACCATAGCCAGTACCATCCTGATAGTTGTGATCTTTACCACAGGAGAAAAGATCTCAGAGTAGTCAATACCCTGCTTTTGCTGAAAGCCTTTTACAACAAGTATAGCCTTGTACCTCTTGCTGCCATCATGCTCAGTTTTCACCCGGTACACCCACTTGTTGTGTAATGCCTTCTTCCCTGATGGAAGTTCTGTCAACTCTCATGTCTGATTCCCTAGCAAGGAATCCATCTCGTCTTTCATGGCCAGCTCCCACTTGCTAGAATTCTCATCTTGCAAGGTTTCTTCATAACTCTGCGGTTCTCCACCATCTGTCAACAGAATGTAATTCAAAGTAGGTGAGAAACGCTGTGGAGGACGTATAGTCCTAACTGACCTGCGAACTGCAACTGTAGGAGTAGACGGTTCTGAAACTGCCTGCGGAATAATAGGAATGGGTGTACTGGACCCACTCTCCCCGTCACTCTCATCTCTACATTGCACTGTGACCTCTGGTAGGTCATCCAATCCTACAAACTCAGACTCCTGAGGAGCTACTGCAGGAACTGTACTCGACTTATCCTTGTACATCATTTTCTCATGAAAATCACATTCCTGCTTCTTATGATTTTCCGACCCTGATCATCCCAGAAACGATAGCCAAATGCCTCGTCTCCATAGCCAATGAAATAGCATTTCTTTGACTTAGCCTCAAGCTTACTGCGAGCATCAGAATCAACAAGCACATAAGAAAGACAACCAAAGGTTTTAAGGTGAGAAAACTTAACCTCTTTCCCGCTCCAAACCTCCTCAGGCAATCCACAATCCAGTGGAACTGATGGCCCTCTGTTTATCAGATAAACGGCAGTGCTGACTGCATCTGCCCAGAAAGTGGGTGGTAGTCCAGTGTGCAACCTCATGCTTCTAGCACGCTCATTAATAGTCCTGTTCATACGCTCAGCAACTCCATTTTGCTGTGGTGTCCCAGGAATGGTCTTCTCCATTCTGATACCCAGAGCTGCACAGTACTCCTTGAACCCGCCATCAACATACTCACCACCATTGTCAGACCTCAAACACTTCAGTTTCAAGCCTGTCTCTGTCTCAACCATGGCTTTCCAAGTTTTGAAAACATTAAATACTTCAGATTTATGTTTCAAAAAATAAATCCATACCTTTCTACTATGGTCATCAATGAACGTAACATAGTAGCGAGAACCTCCAAGAGATGCAACTGGAGAAGGACCCCACACATCTGTGTGCACAAGATCAAGTCTTCCTGTCTTTGGCGTCCTGCCACTTTTCAAGAAGCTGACCTTCTTTTGCTTCCCCATAACACAACTCTCACACATACCGAGATCAACTGTCTTCAGTTCTGGTAGCTTGCCTCTAGACAGAAGTTCCGTCATGCCCTTCTGACTCATATGGCCAAGCCTACAATGCCACAAATCTGCTGTGCTCTCTGCAACGGTAGTAGCAATAGTGTCAATTAAACCAGTAGTCATATAAAGTGTACCAGTTTTCTTACCCCGAGCTAGTACCAATGCCCCTTTTGTGACCTTCCAGGTGCTATCTGAGAACACCACTGAATGACCACACTCATCAAGCTGCCCAACAGAAATGAGGTTCTTCTTCAACTCAGGAATGTGTCTGACCTTTTGCAAGGTCCATTTGTTCTTGCCAGGGAGTGCAATGTCAATGTTTCCCATCCCCACTACGTTCAGAGCCTCACCATCAGCCAAATATACCTTCCCAAAATCACCTGCAACATAATTCCTCATTAGTTCCCGGTGGGAAGATGTATGGAAGGAAGCCCCTGAATCCAGTATCCAGTCATCAACTGGACTATGAACTGCAAGCAATAGTGCATCCTGTACTTCTTCAGTTACCACATTAGCACTATCATTCTCCGTCTTCTTGGGGTTTTTGCAGTTTTTCTTTATGTGGCCAGCTTTGCCACAATTCCAGCAAGTTGCCTGCTGACTAGGCCTCGACTTGCTCTTGCCCCTATACTTTGATTTTGATCTTCCTCTGTTTGAATTCCTGTCATGTGATCTCCCTCGAGAGTCAACATTTAGGGCTGAACTCAAACCCGAGGTTTCGCCTGAATCTTTCCTGCGCACCTCCTCAGCCAAAATCAAATCACGAATATCATCATATTTCAGTTTATTTTTACCAGCAGAATTACTAACAGCCATTCTCATGGCTTCCCAACTATTTGGCAATGAAGCCAATAGTATCAGTGCACATATCTCATCATCAAATTCAATTTCAACAGACGACAATTGATTTGTGATAGTATTAAAATCATTCAGATGTTGTGCAACAGACGTACTATCTGCCATTTTCAAATTGAATAACTTTTTCATCAGATGTACCTTGTTATTCGCTGACGGCTTTTCATACATACCTGACAAAGCCGCCATGAGATCCGCCGTCGTCTTCTCCTTGATGACGTTGTGTGCAACGGATCTCGACAGGGTTAATCGAATAACCCCCAGAACCTGTCGATCCAACAGATTCCAACTAGCATCATCCATCTTTTCCGGTTGCTGCCCCAATAGTGGAAGATGAAGTTTCTTCCCATAGAGGTAGTCCTCTATCTGCATCCTCCAGTATCCAAAATCCGTGCCATCAAACTTCTCGATCCCCGATACCTTCAATTCATCTCCAGCCATCGTTTCTCCTCAGACCCGAACCTTGGCTCTTGATACCAATTGTTGTGAAAAACGATGACAATGAATTGAAAATAACACCGAATGAGAAAAACGATCACACACGCAATCACACACGACACAAGATGTACGTGGTTCGGCAAATTGCCTACGTCCACGGGAGCTGCAGAGGATTTTATTATTGAGGAATCACACTACAAGATGGGTCACAACACTGTTCATCCACAGTGTTTTCGTGGCTGCTCTGTTATAGACAAAAGAGGAAAAAATCATATATATAGTTCAAACGGCGGAATTCCTAAAACGCATGTTCGCTCGAGCGGCGTGTCGAGCGCGCGTCGAGCCCGCGTCGAGCGAACTTCCCTTCCGCATCCCGCTCGAGCTCACTGTCGAGCTGACGTCGAGCGTTCGACTCTGCCTGATTTCGCTCGAGCGGCCAATGCCTCCGCTCGAGCGAACTCCTCCTACTCGAGCTCACTGTCGAGCCAACATCGAGCGTTCGACTCTGCCTGACTTCGCTCGAGCGGCCAATGCCTCCGCTCGAGCGGTGTGGACCAGACTCCACAGTACTCAACAGATATTTACTATTATTCTCATTTTCTCATTCTGCACTATTACAATATGTTCTCATATTTATAGACATCGTCTAATTTCTGACTCAAATCTACTCCCCACTGACTGCATGACATTTGTGTAAAATGTTTCAACAAGTATCTCTGCATTTCATTTGATATACATTATTTTGATAGTTGTGGTAGTGATTATGTATAATAAACTATTTAAATTAATAGTTTTTAGCCATTCTATAACGGTCTGCGCATTGGGAGGGTTATGTAAGTTGGTGTGCAACTGCAACTTTTTTAAATTTCTTACAAGTCAATATGTGTATTTTTCTTTATAAAACATGCACCCAAAGGAACTTTCTTTTTAGAGGACTTTTTTTTACCACATGTCCCTTCATCTATCACTTTTATGGACAAATTAGTGGTGATTAAATAAGAAGAAATGCTAATAGCAAACTAGCTGTGTACAATTTATATTAGAATGGTGACCATGTCTTTGGGTGCCACAATCTATAATTGTTGTAGGAGATAATTGTTAGAGAAATTTATTCAAAGATTCCAGCAAGACATTGAAAAGTTCTGAAATTTTAGTACTAACAATTATTTCATGGTATCTTCCAACCTCATTTGTTCTGACATTTTTTTCCTTCTAATGCTTGTTTAATTGAGTGTATAACCAAGTGGAGGGAAGTTAGAAACAAACATAAATCATGTACCTACAGCTTGAAGAGGTGAGATGATTTCCTATCCTGTTTTGTTGCAATTTGTACACTTTCTACAAATTGACTTGTAAGACTTTTAACTCTACTTCTTCCTATATTCAAGTCTAGTTTTAATTGTTAGTATTTATTTTTAACCTTTTCCTCAACCTAATAACCTAGGTATACAACTAGGTTTTTGGCTGTAAAACTCTTGTGTAGGAAATTTCCAATATGCATTCTGTTTTAGTTCAAATCAGGCCATTTTCATTTCTATCTTCCATTTGATCTTCCAGACAACTAAAGTTACTTGCTAATTTGTGTGATGAACTACTTAAAATCAAGGGCAAAACTAACTATCAAGTAATCCTTAGTTCTTTAAACTTTTTGGTTTCAACAAAGTTTTTGTCTTTATGTTTAGGCTCTACCAAAATATGGATATTTTGGTATTTACCTCATTTTTGTCCACTGATTGAACTTTTAGATTGAAGCATCTGTTATTTATTTCTAGTCCATTAAAACATCTGTTGATTCATTCCTGGTAAAAGTTTTTAATTGCAATTCACTTCTCCTTTTTACGAAGCCTTTCTATCCTTTCTTTAATATGATTTAATTTGAGTTGTGTATAATATTATACACCATATATAAATAATAGTTTTTAATCCTCTACAAATCTTTTGATATAAGTTTGGAAATCCTGATTTTTTAGTCAAGTAATGCTTTGTGGTTTTGCTTAATCTATATATATTTAGATTGGTGGCTGCAAGTCCTATGGATAATTATCCCTACCTTGATCATAAAAGTGTAGTTTGAAAGTAATGGAGACCTAAATAAATATCTAAGTAAATTGTTTGTAAATTTGCACAAGAGTTTTGGTTTGGACAATTATTGATAAGCTTCTAGTGTTAACAATACACATTTTTTCTAGAATTTTATGAAAAATAGGTTTTATTCTAAAGTTGTACTTTACTCGAATGAAGTTCTACTTTGAGATCAGTAAATTAGATTGATGCTGATGTGTTACAACTACTATGGAAAGTAGGTTTTCATGCATTCTTCACCTACAATAAGGCTTTCCCCTATCTGTATGACTTCATGCTCTTCACTTTCCAGATTTTTTGTTCTACTAATCTGTTGGTGTTGTGTCTTTCCAGAAAACTCATATACAGGTATGCCTTTATTTCTATTTTTAGTCTCTCTCTCTCATGATCTGTTGAAATATATTTAGAGAGTTGCTAATATTGCAACTGGCTGCAGTGACCTTGAAGCTATATTCCACTCACCCTTGCCAAGAGCATAGACCCTATTATTGCCTAGCATCTTTTCTTGAATATGGGAGCAATTACTTTAGTTGAAAGTGATGAAGTGCACTTAGGCTTGACTTCATGTTTCTACTTGCTTATGTACTGAACATATTTCTACTTGTTGTATATTGAATATACTGAACATATGATTCATGTGAGAGCTCCTTTTGACTTGTAAAGAATGAACAGTTGTTAGTTGAAACAATGTGTAAGTGGATTTGGATGAATGTATAAATGTCTTCCAGATTATATGTAAATGTAAAAAAACTACTATAGTTTCAGTAGTACTTTTTTTAAAAAAATTTGCAATTGAGTATTTTCAGTAATTTTTAATTGCAACAAATAGTTCAAAACTCATCGCAATTAATCTATTCCAACGATTTTAGTCTTAGGAAAAAATGTTAAATGCAACAAAAGAAGCAAGTGCTGCTTCTGATATTAAGTATTTGCAGCGCGTTTTGACCTTTTGCAGCAATTTTAGTCATTGAAAACAATATTAAATGCAACAAAAAAAGCAAGTGCTACTTCTGATGTGGGGTATTTACAACGCTTTTTGACCTTTTGCATATATTTTAGTCCTTGCAAAAAATATTAAATACAACGAAGGAAGCAAGCGCTACTTCTAATATGAGGTATTTGCAGTGCTTTTTTACCTTTTACAGCGATTTTAGTCCTTGCAAAAAATATTAAATACAACAAAGAAAGCAAGCGCTGCTTCTGATATGGGGTATTTGCAGTGCTATTTTGAGCTTTTGCAAGAATTAAAATCGTTAGAATTGCTCAAAAGCAGTGATCCTAATGCGAATTTCATAATCCATTTCCAACATATTGCAATATAATTTGCAATAAAAATATATCGTTGCAATTAATATTGATTGCAACGTTTTTTTGATATCGCTATAATTGATCAAAAAAGAAAGGATTATAGCGTCGAACATGTAAGGAACTAAAAAACGTTGCAATTGAGATATTGCAGCGTTTTTATGTATCATTTGCAACGTTTTTTAGCACAGCAAAAGGTCAAATTTCTTGTAGTGAGGCCAAGATAACTCATGACCCAATTGGTTTTCTGGCTCCTAGAATGATAGTATCTATTTCTGCAGCTGGCAAGGTGTTACATGTGGTCGAAAACATCATGACAGGTCACAAAATTGTGCAATCCCAAAATCTAGGGGGCTCCATATCACCACAAGTAGGAAACTTGAGTTTTCTTAGGGAACTAATCCTCTTAAACAACAACTTTATTCATATAATCCCTCCAGAAGTTGGTCGTCTGGGCAGATTGCAAATCTTGGCATTAGGCAACAACAATATCAGTGGCCAAATTCCAACGAATATATCTGGTTGCACCAATCTCATCTACATCAGAGTTCATTATAATCAACTATTTGGAGAAATCCCAGTTGAGCTTTCCACCTTGTCCAAGCTTCGACGATTGTCTCTTTATAAAAGTACTTTCAGCTTGTTCAAGTGTTGACTTTCAAGGTCATGATTTCAAGGCTTGGGTGTATGAGTTCATGGTAAATGGCAATCTAGATGAGTGGTTGCATCCAAATCCAAAAACAAATGATGATAAGGCTATAGAGAAAGCACAGAGCTTGAGTCTTCTTCAAAGGTTGAATATTGACATTGATATTGGTAATGCATTGGAATATCTTCATCATCGTTACGATAAACCAATTATTCACTGCGATCTCAAGTCAAGAAATGTTCTTCTCAATGAAGAAATGACTACACATGTTGGTGACTTCGACTTGGTGAGATTTCTTATTGAGCGCACACAAGATTGTTCAACTGATCAATCAAGCTCTATTGGAGTAAGAGGAAAAGTGGGTTATGCTCCTCCAGGTATTATCTTCTCAGATCACATTTTTTTCTTTCCATCTCGAGTTCATTACAAATTCCAAGACTATGTGCTTACTTTCATTTTCCTTTCAAACAAACATGTTATATGTAAATATACAGCGTATGGTATGGGAAACGAGCTAACAACATATGGTGATGTATACAGTTATGGCATACTCTTGTTGAAGATGTCCACGGGACAAAGGCCAACTGATGACATGTTCAAGGACAACTTTATGCCACATGAATTTGTCAAAACAGCTTTGCTTGAACGATTGGTTGATGTTATTGATCCTATTCTTCTTTGGGAAAGAGAAGATTAGCATAGAGAGACAAGAACAAATGAAACTCCCATTTATCAATGTCAAACTACAATTAGTTCCAAAATCAGAGAAGGCATGAGTTTGATATTTGGAATTGGAGTAGCTTGTTCCATGGAATTTCCAAGGGAAGGATGAACATCATGGATGTCTTGAAAGAGTTGCATTCGATTTGAGAAAAAACTTCTTGGAATTTGTATTGCGCAGAGAAACAACAAAAGGGTCGATTGATTAGAAGTATTACATTTTGCTTAGGGGAAATAAGAAGCAATTTTACATTTTTGTTGTCACATAATATCTTCTTTCTTTGTAAGTAGTTCAATTTCATTACAAAGAAAGGGAGGAATGCAATCCTTGAATTTAAGACGACAACATATCCATCACTTAGTTTGAGTCATAAATTTATAAAGAGATTAATGATTTGTCCAAATTTCAAATAAGATAAATCTCGTTCAAGTTCTTTGTAAAAAAAAGTAGACACCACCATGAAAAAGTATAAAAATAATAATTTATTAAGTATAAAAAACTAAAAGAACTTCTGCTTAACAATACTTTTAAAAAAATGGCCAATTTGGAAATTAATACCCCTTACTTAAAAGAATTACAACAAATGATACTCTCTTACTATATAATTACATTATATTTTTAATACAGACTGACCATGTGAGTGGCTGTCATGTCAATATATATCCTAATGTTTATTGGTCGGTATTTTTCAAGGGATATACAGCCAAACCTAAAAGATACGTTGGGGAACTCAAAATTTGTGTAGAAAATTACAAATACCAGCATGGGAAAGAAGTTAACCTTAGTTTGCACCAAAGTGATTGTCCCCAAGTACAGAAAACCAACAAAATTACACAAGGAAAGCCCACATATAGAGCTCTTTGAATGGTCTGATTTTCTTAATTTTGTCTACTTTTTTCTCAAATATAACTCTTTAAGTTCTCTAACCATTGCATCTATAAGAGTATTACAATTTTTGCTAAATATAATGGAAGAAGGTCTCGATCTTTAAAAGATGATGATGAAGACCTTTCCTTCAAAGGCTCTGGTTTTCAGAATCAAGTTTGTCTTCCTTGCTTTATTTCTACTAGTTTATGCAGCTCTTTTTCTCCAGCAATCTTCTTCTATTTATTCCGAGGATGCAACAATATCCGTTGCCAGGAGTTGCTTGCATGAGTGGCATCACAAGGTAAGGTAAGCTAGCACATGCTATGTTCCTTGCCCACAACCCCTCAAACTTTCTTCTTCTTATTCTTTCTTCTCACTTTGTAAGGTTCTTTGCATGACCCATGATTTTGAATTTTGAGTTTTCCAAAGTCAGAAAAATTCTTGAGTTGAAAGTGGTTCCACAGGAGACCGAACCCAATATTTCACTAAAGACAAAAGGAAACTAGAGCAAGATCATAGAAATGCCAAGCTTCATGGTGGAAATGAAGGGAGGAATGAAGATTGGGATGACGAATATGGATGATTGGATGTGAGTGAATGGAGTGCACACAATGTGATGACCCGCTTTCGCTTGTATTTTCGCTGAAATGGTTGTTTTTATTTAATTAATATATTATCTTATTTATTTTAAATTATTGCGTTTTAAAATTGTTTTTTTTTTATGTTGTGTTTTATTTCTTTTAGTTGTTTACAGTTTTTAATATCTTTGCGGCAGTTTAGTGTTGTTTTCCCGGAATGAGGATTAGACATCATCTTCTTTCCCTACACCTCTTTTCTTTTTCCTTTTTCCTTTTTCTCTTTTTTCTTCTTTCTTTTTCCTTCCTTTTTCTCTTTTTTCTTTCTTTTCTTTTTTTTTCTTCTCTCTCCCCGTGTCGACCCCCTAGTCTCTCTCTCTCTTCTCTCTCTCACGCCGGAGCCTTCAACCGTTCGAACCGCCGCCGTCCAGCACTGTTCGACTCCCCTCCCTCCGGCGCACCTTCCCACCAAAACCCACCCCCATCCGGCCGGCCGTTTGGCCGGAAAAGCCCTCCAAAGGCTGCACGGTTTTTGCTCCAATCCGCCGCCGTCGCTCTACCTCCGACCACCATTTCTTCACCACTTCATCACCGGTCCCTTGCCGTCCTAACCCACCTATTTCCGGCCTCCAACGACCACCTGAACAGCTCCCACGAGCTAGCTTTCCTTTTTGGGAAATCCGGCCTCTTTCCAGCGTTTTCGCCGCCACCCACGGCCAACCACCACTTCCAATAGTTTCACAATCATCCCTAGACCATTCCCTATCAATCCCAAGCCCTGGTTTGTCCCCGTTCAAAAGTGGGTATTTCACAACCCACGGCCACAGTGATTTTTCACTATAACGTTGCTTTTTCATCGCCGTTTGCAACACTAGGTGTTTTCTAAAATTACCGTATAGCGCTGTAAGTATTTTCCAAACCCTATTTTCAGATTTAAATATATATTGCTCATTCAATTATTTATTGCTGCTGGTTGGTTGATTCCGGACTGAGTCCGAGGAGTTCGGGGGTCGGATGGATGGAGGACGGAGTTGCTTGATTTATTGTTTTATGGTTGGTTGTTTGTTTTGTGCATTGATAATTGCATTTGCATGGTGCATGCACGTGTATTTATTTTATTTGAGAAACCATGTTTTGCTGGCGCGAATGGATTTTCGGGTGCGTGTGTCTCACGAGCCCAAGCCGGGATGGGTTATTATCTCGGTGGAGCTCCTCTGGTCACTCGGGAGTGGATAATACTGAGTGACGTCCCCTGAGTTGTCGCTGGGCGACGACGGGAGCGGGGCTAAAGGATGGCCCGGCCAGGTACGCGCGGGGCGCGAGTCTGGGCATCGCTCTACTCACCGACTCCGTGGCCCTTCGTTGGCGAGGACTAGAGGATGGCCTGGCCAGGTACGCGCGGGGAGCGAGTCTGGGCATCGCTCGTTTAGGTGTCACATGCGTAGTCGTTACCTGCGGTGTGGCACAAAGCCAGGGTGTGCGGGTGATCCCTAGGAGAGGTCATGGTGCATGCATAACCGGTTTGTTTTTATGGTTTTCGGATGTGGGTCATTTTCTGGAAAAATGGCGATGTTGGTTTTTCGAGGCTTCTGATCCATTTTCTGGGAAAATGGCGATGTTGGTTTTTCGAGGCTTTGATCCATTTTCTGGGAAAATGGTGGTTTGGGCCATTATCTGGGATAATGGCGAGGCGTGGTTTTTAAGGATATGTTTTTATTGGGCCAAATGGGGTTTTTTGGCGTGCGTGGTAAAAATGTGGTTTTGCGGGGCATGTGCATTGGCTTTTCTTGCATCCATATTGCTTGAGTTCTATGTGTTTTTATCTAGTGGTGTTTGGGTTTTACTTACCTGCGGTACCATTTTTTGGTTCCGTAGCTTTTGGTGCAGAGTTCGAGGATGAGGAGGAGGAGGCTGAGCCCGAAGATGCGACTCCGCCGGGGTTGCTGATGTGATGCCTGTATTTGATATTATATTCGATGCGTGTTTTGTAATATTTTATTTATGTACGTTTTGGAATAGCTTTGTATTAAACAAGAAAAATTCTGGTACTTAATTATTGACTTGCTTTTCGCTGCGTTTTTCTCGTGCACTTTGTTGCTTTTGCACATATTTGGCACACGTCGTTAGGATGGTGACCCGTGATGTCATCATCCGGACATCTCGATTTTCCCGTGTCCGTGCGTGGGGATTTGGGGGCGTCACAGGTGGTATTAGAGCGGTTTGGCTCTGGGTAAAACCACATGTCCCGTAGGCAGTACCAGAATGCTTTTTAAAGTTGTGTTTTGAAAATTATGTTAAGTACAGCTTTTTTTTATCTATTTTACTTGTTTTATTTGTTTGAGTTTGTTTATTTGTTTTTATTTATTTAGTTATGTTTTTACAAGTTGTTTCTTTTGTTTTGGTGTGATGTGGTGTTGGTCTTTGGTTCTGTTTTGTTGGTTGCTGGTTTTATTTGTTTTTGTTTTTTCTGAAAGGGGGTCAAAGGTTGTGGTGACAGAAAAATGGGAAGGCCAAAGAAATCTACTCAGGAGCCACGGGACAATACATCAAGAGATGACTCCATAGCTCAAGCCATACGGCAGATGACGGAGTTTATGCAGCAAACTTATAGGCCACAACAGACAGGGCCTTGGCCACAACCAGGGGGACCTTGGCCACAACAAGGGGGTCCCTGGCCGCCACAAGGAGGGCCTTGTCCGCAACAAGAAGGATTTTGGCCGCAACCAGGAGGTCCTTGGCCATATCAGGGAGGGCCTTGGCCTTACCCGGGAGGATCTAGCAGCATGGTGCAAGCTGGGTGCACCTATGAGCGCTTCCTGGCACATAGGACTCCACACTTCACTGGAGAAGAGGATCCGCTTCGAGCTGGAAAGTGGATCAAGGACCTGGAGAGAACTTTTGAGGTGTGTGGATGCACCGAGGCGCAACAGGTACTCTACGCCAGCTATCTCTTGCAAGGCATGGTGTTTGATTGGTGGGATACCAAGAGAGTGATGCTGGAATCAGAATTGGGATCTTTCGCTGCGGTGACCTGGCAACGTTTCAAGAAGGAGTTTAATGACCGCTTCTTTCCTTCATCGGTAAGGAAGCAAAAGGCGAGAGAGTTCTCAGATTTGGTCCTAGGGGGCACGACAGTGGAACAGTATGCCCGGAGATTCATAGAACTTGAGCGATTTGCTCCTCACCTTATCGCCACAGAGGAGATGCGAGCTGATCGTTTTCAGGAGGGACTGCGCCCTGATATACGCCTTATGGTGGTCAGCCATCGGATATCCACTTTTCAGGAATTAGTGGATGTGGCCACCCTGGTGGAACGAGAAAACAATCTGAGTATGGGCTCCCCTCCAGGACATAAGAGGCGGAGTTTTTCTGGTGAAGGAAGCAGCTCGGGTTCGCCTCAGAAATTTATTCAGCGGACCGGGATTCGACCGCAAGCATCCTCAAGTGTTCGCATGGGAGGACGTGTGCCTGTTTGCGGAGTTTGTAATAGAGCCCATGTGGGTGAGTGCCCTTCTGGTGGGGCTCGATGTTATAATTGTGGCCAACAGGGTCACTTTGCCCGAGAATGTCCAAGAACAGTTCAAGGAAGCCGTGGAGGTAGACGCGGTGGAAGAACAAACCCGAGACAAACAGTGCAAGCCCGGGTTTATGCTGTCACACCCGGAGAGGTGGATGATGAGGCGCCAGCGACCCATGATGCTGGAGTAATCACAGGTATGGATTAATTTAATTTTAAGTTGGATTTAAATTTTTGGTGTATTTGGTTTATTCTTTGCTTTGTGGATTTCATGGGTTGATGTGTTTGGTTCAGGAAGAGTCCGTTTGTATGAGTTTTATGCTTGTACTTTGTTTGATTCCGGTGCATCGCAGTCATTTGTATCTTCCACGTTTGCACGGGTGTGTAATTTGGTCACGGAACCGTTGCTGAAGTCTATGGTAGTGGCTCTACCCGATGGTGAGATGGTGTGGTGTTCCAAGGTTGCTTTGGGATGCCCGTTAAATTTTGAGGGAAGATTCTTGGATGCTGATTTGGTGGTGTTCAAGCTGTTGGATTTTGATATCATCCTCGGAATGGATTGGCTATACCGATATTCTGCTAGTATTAATTGCAGAAGTCGGATAATTAGCTTTCAGCTTCCAGATGGTGATTGTCTAGAATTTGCAGGGAGTAAATTAAAAGAAAAGCCGATGATTATATCGGCGATTCAAGCAAGAAGAGAGATTGCATGGGGAGCGGATGCATTCTTGGTTCAGATGGTGTCCACGCCATCTGAGGAGAAGTCTTTGGCAGACATTCCAGTTGTGGAAGAATTCCCCGATGTGTTTGTGGATGACTTGCCCGGACTACCCCCTGTTCGAGAAATGGAGTTTGTTATAGACTTGGAACCTGGAGCGGCTCCTGTGCATAAAGCTCCTTATCGCATGGCACCGACTGAATTAAAAGAGTTGAAGACTTAGTTGCAAGAACTGGTAGAGAAGAGATCTATTCAGCCTAGTACTTCACCGTGGGGTGCACCAGTTTTGTTTGTTAAAAAGAAAGATGGAACCCTCCGTATGTGCATAGATTATCGGAAATTGAATAAGGTGACCATCAAAAATAAATATCCTCTCCCGCGGATTGATGATTTATTTGATCAGCTTCAAGGAGCAGCCGTGTTCTCTAAAATTGATCTGAGATCGGGATACTACCAGCTGAGAATCAGAGACCAGGATGTGCCTAAAACTGCTTTCAGGTCGAGGTATGGGCATTATGAATTTAAGGTGATGCCGTTTGGGTTAGCTAATGCCCCTGCAGCTTTCATGGATTTGATGAATCGAGTGTTTCGACCTTATCTGGATTCCTTTGTGGTAGTATTTATTGATGATATACTGATTTATTCCCGAGATGTTAAAGAGCATGTGTATCATCTTCGTCTGGTACTTGGGAAATTGAGAGAACACCAACTGTACGCCAAGCTCAGCAAGTGTGAATTCTGGTTGGAAGAAGTTAAATTTCTTGGGCATGTAATTTCCCGAGACGGAGTGGCTGTTGATCCTAGTAAGGTAGAAGCCATTTTGTCATGGCAGCGCCCGACTACAGTGCGCGAGATTCGGAGTTTCTTGGGGCTGGCAGGGTATTACCGAAGATTTGTAGAGGGTTTTGCTCGCCTATCCGGACCTCTCACAGCTTTGACTCGGAAGAATACAGAATTTGTTTGGTCAGAGAAATGTGAGAGAAGCTTCCAGGAATTAAAGAACAAGTTGACGACGGCACCAGTGTTAGCGCTCCCAGAACCGCATAAGCCATTCGTAGTCTTCAGTGATGCGTCTAGATTTGGTTTGGGTTGTGTCCTTATGCAGGAAGGACGGATTGTAGCCTATGCATCTCGTCAGCTAAAGGACCATAAGAAGAATTATCCGACGCACGATCTAGAATTGGCTGCGATTGTTTTTGCCCTCAAGATCTGGCGGCACTTCTTGTATGGGGAAGCTTGCGAGGTATTTACAGATCACAAGAGCTTGAAGCATTTGTTTTCCCAGAAAAATCTGAATATGAGGCAGAGGCGATGGCTGGAGCTAATCAGTGACTATCAGTGTGAGATCAAGTACCATCCGGGGAAGGCTAATATAGTTGCTGATGCTTTGAGCCAGAAGTCGCACTTAGAAGATGAAGCCGAGCCGTCAGAAATGGATTCGTTGCTTTGTGGGATGAGAAGGCTCCTTATAGAGAGTTCGCAGCAAGAAGAGGTTTTATCTTCAGTTCTTGATATTTGGGTAACTGATTTTGAAGAATTGAAGACTCTCCAAAGGAAGGATCCGAAGCTGCTGAACATCAGAAAAAGAGTCAGAAAATCTCGAGGGCCTTTGCATTATAGCATGGATAATGATGGGATACTTCGGTTCCGAGATCGCAGAGTGGTCCCAAAGGACTCAGATTTCAAAGAACGGATCATGGCGGAAGCTCATGCGGCCCCTTATTCAGTTCATCCCGGCAGTACAAAGATGTATCGGGACTTAAGGAAAAATTACTGGTGGGATGGAATGAAGAATGATATTGCCTTGTATGTTGAGAAATGCCACACATGCCGTCAAGTGAAGGCCGAGCATCAGAGACCTGCAGGTATGCTCCAACCCCTCCCTATTCCTGAGTGGAAGTGGGATGACATCACGATGGACTTTGTAGTGGGTTTGCCGAGAACGCCTAGTGGGAAAAATTCTGTTTGGGTGATTGTTGACCGGTTAACGAAGAGTGCTCATTTTCTGCCTGTTAATAACACCGACTCTTTGGGTAAGTTGACCCGCTTGTATGTCAAGGAGATAGTGCAGCTGCACGGCATACTAAAGAGTATAGTGTCGGATCGAGACCCGAGGTTCACGTCGCAGTTTTGGAAGAGTTTGCAGGCAGCTTTGGGTACTAAGTTGAAGTTCAGTACTGCATATCACCCGCAGACAGACGGCCAGTCAGAGCGCACAATTCAGACCCTTGAAGACATATTGCGAGCATGTGTTATGGATTTTCAAGGGAGTTGGGAAAACCATTTGCCGCTCATCGAGTTTGCATATAATAACAGCTTCCATGCAACCATTCAGATGGCTCCCTACGAAACTCTTTACGGGAGAAAGTGCAGGTCGCCATTGTGTTGGGATGAAGTCGGGGAGAGTAGGATAATTGGACCCGAAATAATTCAAGAAATGCAAAGCCAAGTCCAGATCATCAGAGACAAAATGGCGACAGCTCAGAGTCGCCAGAAAAGCTACGCTGATACCAGGAGGAGAGAGTTGTCTTTTGAAGTTGGTGATTGGGTTTACCTTAAAGTCTCTCCCATGAGAGGTGTTAAGCGTTTTGGTAAGAAGAGGAAGTTGGATCCGAGGTATATCGGCCCTTTTCAGATTCTGGAGAAGGTAGGGTCCGTCGCCTATAGAGTTGCTTTGCCAGATTATTTTGGGAATGTTCATGATGTCTTCCACGTATCATCCCTGAAGAAGAGCTTTGGACAGCAAGAACCACGCTTCGTCGACCCAGCGGGTATTCAGTTGCAACCGGATCTCACTTATGAGGTTGTTCCGTCGCAGATCATGGATTGGAAGGAGCAACAGTTGAGGTCTAAGACGATACCTTTGGTTAAAGTGGCTTGGGGAGATCCGCTAGCACAAGACTTCTCTTAGGAGCGAGTAGCGGACATGAGGGAGCAGTACCCGTATTTGTTTGAGGGATGAAGGTATGTATCTCAATCTTGGTCACAGTTGGTTTATGTGCTTTATTGTGGCTTGCTTTAAGTTGGTGGTTGATCTTGCAAATTTCGAGGACGAAATTTGTTTTTAAGGGGGGGAGGATGTGATGACCCGCTTTCGCTTGTATTTTCGCTGAAATGGTTGTTTTTATTTAATTAATATATTAGCTTATTTATTTTAAATTATTGCATTTTAAATTTTTTTTTTTTTTTTTTGATGTTGTGTTTTATTTCTTTTAGTTGTTTATAGTTTTTAATATCTTTGCGGCGGTTTAGTGTTGTTTTCCCGGAATGAGGATTAGACCTCATCTTCTTTCTCTACACCTCTTTTCTTTTTCCTTTTTCCTTTTTCCTTTTTCTCTTTTTTCTTCTTTCTTTTTCCTTCCTTTTTCTCTTTTTTCTTTCTTTTCTTTTTTTTTCTTCTCTCTCCCCGCGTCGACCCCCCCGGTCTCTCTCTCTCTTCTCTCTCTCACGTCGGAGCCTTCAACCGTTCGAACTGCCGCCGTCCGGCCACCGTGCGGCTCACCGCCGGCACCGTTCGACTCCCCTCCCTCCGGCGCACCTTCCCACCAAAACCCACCCCCATCCGGCCGGCCGTTTGGCCGGAAAAGCCCTCCAAAGGCTGCACGGTTTTTGCTCCGATCACCGGTCCCTTGCCGTCCTAACCCACCTATTTCCGGCCTCCAACGACCACCGGAACAGCTCCCACGAGCTAGCTTTCCTTTTTGGGAAATCCGGCCTCTTTCCGGCATTTTCGCCGCCACCCACGGCCAACCACCACTTCCAATAGCTTCACAATCATCCCTAGACCATTCCCTATCAATCCCAAGCCCTGGTTTGTCCCCGTTCAAAAGTGGGTATTTCACAACCCACGGCCACAGTGATTTTTCACTGTAACGTTGCTTTTTCATCGCCGTTTGCAACGCCGGGTGTTTTCTAAAATTACCGTATAGCGCTGTAAGTATTTTTCAAACCCTATTTTCAGATTTAAATATATATTGCTCATTCAATTATTTATTGCTGCTGGTTGGTTGATTCCGGACTGAGTCCAAGGAGTTCAGGGGTCGGATGGATGGAGGACGGAGTTGCTTGATTTATTGTTTTATGGTTGGTTGTTTGTTTTGTGCATTGATAATTGCATTTACATGGTGCATGCACGTGTATTTATTTTATTTGAGAAACCCTGTTTTGCTGACGTGAATGGATTTTCGGGTGCGTGTGTCTCACAAGCCCAAGCCGGGATGGGTTATTATCTCGGTGGAGCTCCTCTGGTCACTCGGGAGTGGATAATACTGAGTGACGTCCTCTGAGTTGTCGCTGGGCGACGACGGGAGAGGGGCTAGAGGATGGCCCGGCCAGGTATGTGACGCCCCCAAATCCCCACGCCCGAACACGGGGAAATTGAGACGTCCGGATGGTGACAACCCGGGTCACCATCCCATCGACGGGTGCCGAGTGTGTGCAAGGCAACAGATGTGTACAGAGAAACACGCAGCGGATAACGAAAGTCATAACTAAGTACCAGAATTTTCTTAACGTAATACAAGCTGTTTAAAACATACATAAATAAAATATTACAAACACAAATACAGTTTTAAACAAATATAAAAGATAGCATCAGCAACCCGGCGGAGCCGCATCCTCGGGCTCAGCCTCCTCCTCTTCGTCCTCTAACTCTGCACCAAAAGCTACGGAACCACGAATGGTACCGCAGGTAAGTAAAACCCAAACACTACCAGATAAAAACACATAAAACTCAAACAAGATGCATGAACCATGCCCAATGCACAAAGCCCAAAAACGCCAGTTTTCCACACACGCCAAAAACCCGTTTGGCCCAAAACATATCCTTTCCGAAAAACACGCCAAAAGTCACATTTGGCCGCCAAAAGTCCATTTGGCCCAATATCTCGCCGGAAGTCCATCCGGCCCAATATCTCACCAGAAGTCCATCTGGCCCACGCCAAAAGTCCCATTTGGCCTCATAAACCATTATCCAATTTTAACCGTATGCACCATGACCTCCCCTAGGGGTCATCCGCACACCCTGGCTCCAGTGTCACACCGTAGAGTACCACCACGCATGTGACACCTAACGAGCGATGCCCAGTTCCGCGCCCCGCGCGTGCGTAGCCAAGCATCCTCTAGCCCTCACCAGCGAAGGGCCACGGAGTCGGTGAGTAGGGCGATGCCCGGTTCCGTGCCCGGCGCGTTCGTAGCCAAGCATCCCCTAGCCCCGCTCCCGTCATCTCTCTCGACAACTCAGGGGACATCACTCAGTTTATTCCGCTCCCGAGTGACCAGAGGAGCTCCACCGAGATAATAACCCATCCCGGCTTGGGCTCGTGATCCACACGCACCCGTAAAACCACTCACGCCAATACACAGGCTTTTCACACATGAACAAAAACACACATGCATGCACCATGAAATGCCAAATCAATGCATAATAAAATAACCAACCAACATAAATCAATTAAACAGACAACTCCGTCCTCCATCCATCCGACCCCCGAAACTCCTCGGACTCAGTCCGGAATCAACAACCAACAACAGTAAATAAATTGAATGAGCGATATATATTTAAATCTGAAAATAGGGTTTGGAAAATGCTTACAGCGCTATACGGCAATTTTAGAAAACAAGCGGCGTTGCAAACGGCGGAAAAACAGCAACGTCACAGTGAAAATTCACTGTGGCCGTGGGTCTGAAAAACCCACTTTTGAACGGGGACAAACTAGGACACGAGATTGATAGGGAATGGTATAGGGATGGTTGTGAAGCTATTGGAAGTGATGAACGGCCGTGGGTGGCGGCGGAATGGCCGGAAATGGCCGGATTACCCAAAACGGAAACTAAGCTCGTAGGAGCTGTTCCGGTGGTCGTTGGAGGCCGGAAATGGGTGGGTTAGGACGGCAAGGAGTCGGTGATGAAGTGGTGAAGAAATGGTGGCCGGAGGTGGAGCGACGGCGGCGGATCGGAGTGAAATCCGTGCGCCCTTCTTGGTGCTTTTCCGGCCAAACGGCCGGCCGGTTGGGGGTGGGTTTTGGAGGGGTGGTGCACCGGAGGGAGGGGGAACTTTTGGGACCGGCGGGGGTCCGGTTGGTGGCCGGACGGCGATGGGCTGGAAGAGAGAGAGAGCCGGCGCGAGGGAGAGGGAGGAGAGAGAGAGCACGGGGGGGTCCGAACGCGGGAGAAGAAGAGAGAAAAGAAAAAAGAAAAAAAGAAAAAGAAGGAAAAAAGGAAAAGAAGGGAAAAAGAAAAAAGAAAAAAGAGAAAAAAGGAAAAAGATGTGAAAAGAGATGAGGTCCAATCCTCACTCCGGGAAAACGAAACAAACCGCCAAAAAGATTAAAACCACAAAACAACTTAAAGAAATAAAACACAACCTCAAATAAATTAAATTAAATTAAAACTCAATTTTAAAAACGCAAACAAATTAAAATAAAATAACTGATATATTAATTAAAATAAAAACAATTATTTCCGCGAAAATGCACTCAAAAGCGGGTCATCACAAGGTACGCGCGGGGCGCTAGTTTGGGCATCGCTCTACTCACCGACTCCGTGGCCCTTCGCTGGCGAGGGCTAGAGGATGGCCTGGCCAGGTACGCGCGGGGCGCGAGTCTGAGCATCGCTCGTTTAGGTGTCACATGCGTGGTCGTTACCTGTGGTGTGGCACAGAGCCAGGGTGTGCGGATGATCCCTAGGGGAGGTCATGGTGCATGCATAACCGGTTTGTTTTTATGGTTTTCGGATGTGGGCCATTTTTTGGGAAAATGGCGATGTTGGTTTTTCGAGGCTTCTGATCCATTTTCTGGGAAAATGGCGATGTTGGTTTTTCGAGACTTTGATCCATTTTCTGGAAAAATGGTGGTTTGGGCCATTATCTGGGATAATGGCGAGGCGTGATTTTTAAGGATATGTTTTTATTGAGCCAAATGGGTTTTTTTGGCGTGCGTGGTAAAAATGTGGTTTTGCGGGGCATGTGCATTGGCTTTTCTTGCATCCATGTTGCTTGAGTTCTATGTGTTTTTATCTGGTGGTGTTTGGGTTATACTTACCTGCGGTACCATTTTTTGGTTTCGTAGCTTTTGGTGCAGAGTTCGAGGATGAGGAGGAGGAGGCTGAGCCCGAGGATGCAGCTCCGCCGGGTTGCTGATGTGATGCCTGTATTTGATATTATATTCGATGCGTGTTTTGTAATATTTTATTTATGTACGTTTTGGAATAGCTTTGTATTAAACAAGAAAAATTCTGGTACTTAATTATTGACTTGCTTTTCGCTGCGTTTTTCTCGTGCACTTTGTTGCTTTTGCACACACTTGGCACACGTCGTTAGGATGGTGACCCGTGATGTCATCATCCCGACGTCTCGATTTCCTCGTGTCCGTGTGTGGGGATTTGGGGGCGTCACACACAATTTCAAAACTATATCAGTCATATTCGAATAGATTTCTAAGTATTTTGAATGGAAAGATCTATTTCTTAAATGAATAGATGAGGAGGAAGAAATTGAAGTTCCAACTTGCCCAGAAAACCAATGCCAGATTTCAGAAGGTACGAAAACATGGACATGATAATGGCTAAGTTGCCATGCAAGTTTGCAGAGGAGGATTAGGGAAGAGATGTGTTTAGGCTCCAAGTTCATCTTGTAGCAGCAAATTTGGCAATGAAAGGAGGAAAGAGGGATTGGAATGGAAGGAAAAAAGTTGTGTTTTTGAGCAAGTGTAGGCCGATGATGGAGCTATTTAGATGCGATGATCTAGTGAGACGAGAAGGGGATTGGTGGTTGTTTGAGCTGGAGATGGGGAGGTTGGAACAGAAGGTGTCATTCCCTGTTGGGTCTTGCAAGGTGGCTTTACACCTTTGGGATCAAGGTATGGCTTCTCCGAGTCTTTTGCTTATTAAAAAATAGAGTAATGACAATCTCCAAATAGATGAGTCTCATACAAGTTTTTTGTAAACAAATAAGTCTCACTAATAAAGAATAGATTTTTTACACCTTTTTTAGGTGAAGTCTACTTTTTTACAAAGGTTTATATGCGATTTGTTTATTTGAAACTTGTACAAATCATTTCTCTTTAAAAAGTCTATTTGCAAGTTTTTTCATTGAAATTTTTTATGTTGGTGAGGGTTTGGTTGGGTTGTGCAAACTCAAATATAGGTAGATTTAAAAAATCTACATATAGGATGTGTAAATTCTACACACTTTTTTTAAATTTGAGATTAACATTAAAAAACAAAAAAATTATTCTTTTATTCATTTTTTTAAAATTGAGTGTGTGGAACTTGTATCATTACTCAAAAATAATAATTTTGTTTTGACTTCTTTTATAATCCAACTTGTAAATAGGCAAAAATTTAGAACGCGCCAGATAGGGGTCGAACCTATGACCTTCTGCTTAGGAAACAGACGCTCTATCCACTGAGCTACAGGCGCTTGGATGCTTGTTTTACAACGCAGAATACCTTCATGATGGTTTGGTTGGGTTACGGCCAAAATTCAAAGAACAGACAAAAGTGTTTAAATTTCTTTTGCTTAGTTGCTTTGTGGTAAATGGGTTGTCCTTTAATTGGCTATGTTCCTAAAAAACATTACAAACTACTCCCTAGCTAGCTGGACCTCAAACAGCTGCTTTCATGCCTTGCTACATCTATATCTTGGAAATACTCATGTCAACCTTTTTAACAGTTTCATTATCTTCAAAATTCATTCATTTTATTCTAAATGAGTGGATTTTGATGACATGCATATTCTAAATACAACAATGATATGAGAAGCGTTTCTTGAATAAAGGAATTATCTAAAAAGAAATTTATAAATTGACATGATTTTATTTAATTCATGATATCTATTTTATAATATAATATAATATATTAAATTATATTAATTTGTGGATTTGTTTTTATTTAATATTTTTCTAGTTAAAGTGTTTCTCTAATGATATTATATACAAATTCTTAATGTACAAATTTCCTACATATCTTCTACCCATACTTAGTCGTTGAAATAAAATGAGATAATTTTAAATAATTTTAAATATGTATGATCAAACCAAACCCGGCAAAAAATTTTATTTACATATTCGAAGACAAACTACAACTTAAAAGAATCAATTCACAGTTGGTGGCGAAGTCTTCAATCTCCCCAAGAATCAAAGCTCCAAAAAGACACCACCCCAACGAGAAGCCTATGCTACAGTTTTGCATTCCTCCGAAACCTATGTTTGCAGTGCCATAACTCCCGCCCCAAGCCTCCTCCAAACTGGAACCAAGCGCGACCTCATACTGCTCATAGACAGCTCCATCTCCAACCCAAAAAGCGATGCCCTCGTTGCTTCAGGATGGAACATCATCCGCCCAGTCTACCGCATCCGAAATCCCAGAGCCAAGGACACCTACAATGAGTACAACTATAGCAAGTTCAGGCTATGGCAGCTCACCGACTACGACAAGATCATATTCATCGAGTCCGACATCATCGTTTTGCGCAACGTCGATCTCCTCTTCCGCTTCCCATAGATGTCAGCCGCCGGGAACGACGTTTCAATCTTCAACGCCGGCCTAATGGTCATTGAGCCCTCCAACTGCACGCTTCGAGTGTTAATTGAACGTCGGGAAGACGTAGTGTCGCAGAACGGCGGCGACCAAGGTTTCCTCAATGAAATCTTCGTGTGGTGGCACCGGTTGCCGAGGAGAGTGAATTTCTTGAAGAATCTCTGGGCCAACAACACGGCGGAGATCGGCATGAAGAACCGGTTGTTCGGGGCGGACCCGCCGCAGGTTTATTCTATACACTATTTGGGGTTGAAGCCATGGCTTTGCTACAGGGACTATGACTGTAACTGCAAGGTAGAGTATCACCGTGTTTATGCGAGCGATGTAGCACACCGGAGGTGGTGGAAGCTTCACGATGCCATGGATGAGATTGCAACTTTTCTGTGGGTTAAAGAAGCGGAGGAGAATTGAATTGGATTGGGATATAAAGAAGGCTAGAGAGATGGGTTTTGCCTGATGAGCACTGGTTGATTTCTATTACAGATCCTAGACGGTCCTCGTTTGATTGATTAGAATTTGTATGAAGGGAAATGATAGTTGCTCGTGAGTGTACGTGGGGTGTAATTATTTTGAAAAAATAAATAAATACGAAATTAATGTAAAAGGAAATTAATTTTTTAATAATGAAATATCACATTCTTTTTTAAATTTATTATATAACTAGCTTCGTCGAACCGATCAGCTTATTACTCGAAATCATTTACTCGATGGCATGCATATTTCGTCAGAGAAGTACAACTCGAATATTTGAGCATCCGGACTCCAAACCCTTCACAAGAAATTTCAAAGAATTCTTGAAATTAATTTCTTATTGTTGGGCTAAAGTACTGATCACGCTCTTCTTCTGCATGTATAATGGCATGTATTAATCTTCTGAAGTACAAAGGAGAAATATTTCGTTCCAAGAATATAACTGTACGTGTTAATTTTTTTTGTTGCTATGAGGATCGAATATGCATGGATTAATTTGCCAGAAAATCCTGCTGCCTGATCAGTACGTATGCAGCGGGAGTACGCGGGAGGCTGCACCCACGGCACATGTTCCCAAGCTAGGTCAAGCCAAGTTCCAACCAGAGGTCCTCCTTGATTTCGTCCTTGTGCCGTACAAATCATAAAACAGTAGTAGCTACTACTGTACATGCATAGCAATAATTTAAAAAAAAAAAATTGGTAACCTTTTTTTGTACGCACAGAAAAAATAATCCTGCATAAGTAATTAGTAGTAGTTAATTAGATTCAATTTGCAGCATATATATATATATATATATATATATATATATATATATATATATATTTATATATTCTTGTGCAAAGGGTATATCGAATGTAAAGGCCGTAGCATGCTCAATTATGATCATAAGAAAGTGATCATGAAATGATCACCATAGATTCAATATCACAGGGTGGTATGTAAATTACCTGTGAGGACGCGTATACACGCCGGCCAGATGATAACCAAAAGGGTCTGAATCAACAGATTTTCAGTTGATCTTCTGATGATCATCATCATGACGTCGTCGCTAATATATAACATTGCTTTGAGGTTGTATTGATATCTTGTTCTGGTAATTAACCCCACACCCACGAATCAGGAATTTAAGATCAAGTACTACATGCATGCGCGCCTCGACACTGTTCCGCCCGCGCTGTAGCTCCAGCGCCCAGCTTGTAATGGGTGTCCATATATGCATGATAAGGCTAAGCATGAACAAATTAATGTCGCCTAGCCGGCCTGCTAGCTTAATTTGCTACTTGTTTGTGCGTTGCATCCACTGCATATAACTACTCTAATTCTCTCCATTTTTTGGGTAATAATTTCGGTCGATCAATGCTCTCTTTCTCTCACTCTATATATATATATAGTTATATACACACACATTGAGGACACAACTATATATACATGCAATAAGCGCGCGCACTCACATTTATATATATATATTGAGCATTCAGGCATTGAATTTGCATCAAACCAACGGCGGAGAAGAGCTGACGTTTTGACAGGGATCGCCGACTCACTTTTCACGTTTTAGGCTTATTTATATATTATAAATATTAATATCGATAATTAATTTGCACCGTTCAAATTCAATGGCGGCGAACCCGGCCGAGCATCTCACCTACTCCTTTTAACTAATATTTATATCGATTATTAGGATTAATGCTTATAATTTGCATCATCGCGGCCGCGCGCCTTAATTCACAGTTAAAGACCATTTCCTCTTTTTCGAAAAAAAAATTAAGGACCATTTCCTCATCTCGCAAATTCGAAAAGATCAATAGTATTGAAGAGTGTGCGTTATCCGACTTTAATTCGAACGATTTATAATTTTACTTTTTCAAAATTAGTAAAAAATTAAAAATACATCAATGCTTTGGATAGGATATTAAGAAGAGTTTTACTTAAAAAAATATAACGTTAATGATCAGATAACATTGAAATACTAATATAACGTACGTTAAAATTATGATCTTGACAGACCAATATTTATTAAATTATGAAAAAATAAATGGCCTACACTAAATAACCAAATTAGTATGTAAAAACTAATATATATATATATTTTTAGTAATATTATACACCATACCAACATCTTACTTACATCTCACTATATATGATGTTACGTATTTATCACCATTTGATTATAATAAAGAAGCATGCAATAAATGATCATTCAATAGTGGTAAATATGTCACATATTCTTGCTTAGTGAGATGTAAGTAGGATGGTAGTATGATGTATAGAATTTATTTAAAATCATATTTGAAAAATAAGAATCCACTTTGCTGACCACCCGCGGCCTGCAGTACTACTCCTATATATGCCAGGGAGATTAAGGTCCCGTTGGTTTACCCAAACCTAAATTATTTAATCTCATTTCATCATTATAATATTTTCAAATCTCCATATAAAATATAATAAATAATTTATCAACATTTTTAAATTTTAAAATAAAATTAATATTAAAAAATTATATTATAATAATATTTTACTTAACTTTTAACAAAATATTTATCTTATGATCTCATCTCATCTAAACAAACAAGACCTAATTTGATTTTGTAGTCTTCCTTTGCGAAGCAGTACTTAGCTAGCTAGATCATATATACCCTGCATAGTAGTTTTGTAGAAAAAAAATTTAATTACAAGTATAACTATGTATTAATATGTACATCAATATAATATGATTAGTTAAAAAATAGATTTTATTAAAAATAATGTCAATTTAAATTTTAAATATAAATAAATCAATATTAATACATAAATTAATACGTAATTTTACTTATACTCATCAAAACTTTTTCTATACTTTTTTTTTTATAGAAGTCTTGTGCAGGGGCGGCCAGATCTACCCCTTGTTTTTTTATTTTTTTATTTTTTATATTTTAAATAAATTTAAATAATATGGTACTGCATCTGATCAATCAATTTGGTATGGTACCGTAAATTACTGTGTCAATTTTTTATTGGGGTTGTAAAAAGCAAAGAGTTTTAACCCACGTCCTGATGAATGGAAATAATTGGTAGGTACTCTCTATTAATGACGCCAATATTGTACACAGACGTTAAGTTATTTTCTCCTCAGGTACTGTTTGTAAATGCTGTATATATATTTTTTATATATATTTTTATGTAATTTCTTTAAAGTTAAAAGTATTTTTCAAATATATATAGACAGTAGCGCAAATCTTATAAGTGCGCGTCCCATCAAACAGGACTATCACTTGCTTGTTTTTCTCCTTCTTTTTATTTTATTTTTCCTTTATTCTCTCTCGGTACTTTTTAGTTTTATCATTAGAGGAAGAACTCGATTCCCCATATTTCCCTTTCTTTTATTTGGAGGCGGAAAAATATATCAGCTGAAATGCTTTTTCTTCGTTGTGGTAATCTCCTCAATTCTCATTAATTTATGCATTGGCTAAACCAATTATCCTCAGATCGAAAAATTAATAAAAATTATGTTAAAAAAAATCTTCTCGTGATATATTTGCATTGGAGTTTTGTTTTTTTCCCTTTAACAAAATAATTATTCGCGATTTAACGGTGGAAAGCGTGCATGCAAGTTATATTCTAGAACGTATGCATGACCGAGAGAGAGAGATAGCATTGGAGATGGGTAATTATAGGTACATGCAGGGCATTCTACACAAAATAATGCCATTCATTATCTTTTTTTTATATCATCTTGATCTCATCGGTAACACACCTCACAAATTAAAATAATAATATATTGATTTACTGATCTCTTTGAGAGGAGCTCTTCCAAAACAATGAGAGAGAAAATGAGAGAAAATAGAAGAAAAGACAATAAGTTTCAATATCATTCCAGATTAATTCCTTCCACGCTATATTATATATTTATATATATACTAGTAGTTGGGCAACGTCCAAGGGACGTTCGTCCAGTGTATAGAAATATTATTTTTATTAAAGAAAAAATTTTGAATAATAATGTAATATTTTTAGAAAAAAATATATAAATTCTAACATCAAATAGTAAGATAGACTTAAATCAGTTTTAAAGTATTTAGAATTTATAAAAAAAAAGAATCTTGAAACAAACATGTGCAGCACAGGAGATAAACTGTTAACAGTAAAGGAACGTGCATAGCACGTTTTCTTAATTTAATAAAGCGATTATTTTTAAAAGGTAACATAATTTTTATAAAGAAATAAAATACTAAGGTTTTTATAAGATATTATTATTTGATTTTAATGTTTCATAATGAATTTAAATTGATAAATAAATAATATTTTATTAGGATAATTGTATTCATAAATGTAGTTGGTAAATATATTTAAACTTAATTATTTTACATTTCTCTTTGTTTATATAAGGAATGAATAAAAATTTTAAATCACATAAATAAATTGATATATAAATTATAATTTATATAAAAGATCATATATATATATAATAGAATATAGAATATATATTTATATAATTTATATAGATATATATAATAGAATATATATATATATATATATATATAGATATCTAATATACCTCATAAATAAATGATCATCAATGCATAGGTTACAGGATTATGCATGCTGCATGAATTTTAATAATTATGAATTTATTCATAAGTGATTGGGGAGAGAGAGATTAAAAAATTAAGAACTTTTAAGAAGAGAGAGCCACTTTAATTTATTCATGTAACTAACGACGTTAATTTTAACGGTAAAACAACAAAAACCGTTAAACCAATAAAATTCCGTTAGATAGCCACTTTATATATATAAAGATATTTGTACACTCCACGACTGGATGTAACATTACTTATAAAATTTATAATTAAAAAATTAATTTTTTTATATGTATTTTATATTTATTTACTTTTTTCAAAATAATAATACAGTGTTTACTTATTCTATAAATACAAATATCATTTATCTTTTTTATACGTCTTAATGGTTTTTCTGGAGTCTTCTCTTTAATGAGTAATGAAAAATTCTATACGTAATATGTGTAGGTAATTTTATTTTCATTCTACTATGTAAGATATGGTATATTTATTATTATTAGATAATAAAAAATATCTAATAAATAATTATTTAATATTAATAAATGTGTTATATTTTATATAATATAATAGAAATGAAAAAAATAGTGTGATGTATAAAATTTTTCAAATAAAAAACACCTTTATTCTCTTCTGATATTCCTCCAAACCCCACTCCGCATGGCCCATGTAACTCATCAGATTATTATCCACCCCAAGCACACCGTCGTTAATCTCCATAAAAGCAGTGAATTTCTTAGACATGCTTCCGATATAGATATAAAAAGATTATAAAAAATAAATTTATAAATTAATATAATTTAATAAAATTTATTAGATCTATTTTATAATAAAAATAATTTTACAATTCAACGTATTACATCAATTTATAAATTTATTTTTATGTAACTTTTTTGTGACTAAAGTATTTTCTAAATAATAATAATGAAAAAAGAAATTAGCTATAAGATATACTAAGTTAATTAAGAGTTATTCTCTTTATAAGTTTCTGGTGTACAGAATATACGTACACTATCCACATTATTTATATAGTAAGATTTAATTTGTAAGATTTAAATTTTAAAAATTTAGATCTTTTAAATTAAATTATACAACATAAGTAATAAGTATTTTTTAAGATGGGTTATCCACTTCTACTCATAAATAGAATTTTTCAATTCAACATCTTTCTTATGACTAGAATATGCGATTCCTACATTTTTGGTTTACTCTAATGACTTGCACGAATTCTATTTTACTTCTCCTAAAATATCCCTATATTTTTATTCCTATAAAGTTTATTAGGCTTTTTTGAAATATCTCTTATTACAAGGACTAAATATTGACATGAAATTCCTTGACCAAAAAACGAAAAACAATATTCAATATAAAAAAAATCCAAGCAATTCTAACCGAAGATCATTATCGCCTATAATATTTATAATGGACCCACTCTTGCAACTGCAAGAACTTAAGTTACATCATCATATATATACTCCCACAAAATAATAAGGGAATAATTAGACCGATATGGTACCGATTGTGTTTTTTTTTTTTTCAAATTACGTTTAGATATTGAGATAAGTTAAGTTGAATTATAAATAATAATATTTTATAAACACGTAATCTTTACGAACGATATGGCAGTAGATATGTGTCACCGCCTTGTCAGCTTTTTATTATTAAAAAAAAGAAGAAGAGAGAGACCAGAACTCTCTTGCTTATTCCATCTCACAAACCTACAGGTTCTACTCCGTGGGCAAAAATATTAAATATCCTATCTGTCAAACCCTTGCTTCTTGTATTGATTTTTCTCTTGGTGGGGCAAAGTCAGTTTAAAAGGTCAGAACAAAAGATTAGAGGCTTTTTTGGTTCTTTTGTAAGAAGTCCTAAACACCAACTTGGATAAATCTTGATGGTTACAGAAGATAAATATGACAATAGTAAACTTGAAATCAGAACATGAAATTTATATAAGCAAATTAGACATGATAGAAGGGGAAGAAACTTTTTAATAATACAATTTAAATTAATTTTGATATCAATCAACTGCGAGAGTTGGGTCAAGTGCTAAACAAGAAATTAGACATTGAATCAGGATTTGAGAGGGGTGGTCATGGGTAGGTGGGAGAGAAGAGATAAAGTAAGCACATACCCGAAACAGATCTGAGACAGAGCTGGAGAAATCCAAAGCTAGAGAAAATCCACACCAAACCAACTGTAAGAATCAAAGGCTAGATAAAATCCACACCAAACGGAAGACTCGGACTGTATCCTAGGGTTTTGTTGCCACACAGAAAATAATCGGCAAGACAAAAATTTCAAACCAAAAAAGTTTTTTTTCTAAAGATAATAATGACGTCACTACCACGTCAACACGTGTCCAAGACCGCGTATTTTGTTAGTACGGATAGCAGGACTCTTTAACTTTTTTAAATTAAAACATAAGTTTAAATTTTTAAATTAAAATATATGAAATAAGTTAAAATGAGTTTAACTTTTTATGTAAAGTTGAAAAAGTAACAGATCTCATCAATGATGGTTTAAAATGAATTGAGTTGAATTGAATTTAGTTCAACAACCAAATACATCCTTAATAGTTAAGGAAGTGCTTTTTATTGAGTTTGTAATTTTTTTTAAAATACTGTTTGGATAGTGAGATGATATGAGATAATTTTATATAAAAGTAAAAAGTTAAATAAAATATGATTAGAATATTATTTTGTAATATTATTATTATTTTAATATTTAAAAAAAGTTGAATTGTTTATTATATTTTATATAAAAAATTAAAAAAATTATAATGATGAAATGAAATAAAATATTTTTTATATCCAAACAGGCGATAAATATTTAAGAGATTTAAAAAATGTTTGGAAAAAAGAAATTGCACTGTCAGTAGAAATCTTCATTGAGTTTTTCGGTGGACATAGCAGGATCCAAATAACAAATAATCAGACATATATGCATTAACAGTAGTAATTAGTAATTATTCTTTCTGACTTAGAAATTCTAGCTTTCAATATCTTCACATAAAAAATTGTATAAAAATAATTTCACAAATTGACGTGATTTTATCTAATCTGTTAGATATATTAAAAATAACTTTACAATTTAACAAACCATATAAAGTCACATTAATTTGTAAGATTATTTTTATATAATCATTTTGTAGCTAGAGTATTTCCCGTATAATAAATCTTACATTTTTTTACTCTATCACATGTGGGTTGAGGGAATAAAAGCGGGAAAAAAAATAAAATTGAGGGAATAAAAATATATTTATAAGATTATTTATTACTCATCAAACATACCATTTAATATTTATGTCACAAAAGCTAATATAAAAAATATTAATTTGTGTTTCATTTTTTTTAATAATTATATAGATCTTACAATAAATAAGGTGTTATACGCTAATTTGTAAATAGTAGAATTAAAAAAGCAAAATTATTTGTATACGGCCGAGTGAAAATTGTCGGGGATGGCTATGCTTTGATAATACGAAAATAATATGCATACAACTATTAAACAAATTTTGAACTACTATTTAATACACATGATTTTTTTTATTTTTTATTTTTAGTTTATATGCATTTTGCTTGATTTTGAAGGGCTTGAAATTAAAAAATAAAATAAAAAATATTTTATTAGACAATTGTTTAGAAATTACGAAATAATTGTGCATGTATAATTTCCCTTCAAAATTGTAGAATTCATTTATTCCTCGAGTTTTTGCTCAAAGTTGAGTCTCGAGTCGAAGAGAAAGCTTTACAAAATCTATTGTTGTCCATATAAATATTTTTTAAAAAAATGTTATTATTCTACTACAGATTGCTTATTTTTCTCTATTGACATGACACTACCATATAAAGTTACGTAATTTATTAAAAAAAATCATTCTAAGAAAAATGAGTTTTTGTGATCAATTTATTGTAACGAAAAGTTACAAAAAGTCTTTTCGTTACAATAAATTAATTACAGAAACCTATCTTCTTATAGTGAATTACAAATACAAACATAGAAGAAATAGAGGAAATTTCAATTACTTATGGTTCAATATTCATCTT
The DNA here is from genome assembly GCF_018687715.1 of Carya illinoinensis. Taxonomy (NCBI): domain Eukaryota; kingdom Viridiplantae; phylum Streptophyta; class Magnoliopsida; order Fagales; family Juglandaceae; genus Carya; species Carya illinoinensis. The sequence continues at coordinate 7,869,314 of NC_056767.1, read as the reverse complement.
CTTGAGTTTTCGAATACTATTTTATTTTTAATATAGTTTTCTTTTAATAAATTACATAATACCACGAATAATGTCGCGTCAATGAGACATATATAGCGATCGGTATAACTAAAATGACATGGTAGCTATAGTCATATTTCAAAGAGTATTAATAAAAGAGCAAACATTGGTAATCATATGTCTATTTTTCTCTTGGTCGAAACGGAATCTTGATCCCAATGATATGGTGTAGGACCCAACTCCGCAGCCGCCCATTCGGTAAATGTTGACCAATTCTATATTTCGCTTTTCAATAAATAAATTTTAGAAAAAATCAACTGAAGAATTTATTTATTTATTTAATCTATTAAAAACTTTTGAAATATCAAATAAATAAATAGAATTTAATGTGTTTGGTAAAAAGTTGCGTTAAATGGGACGTGTAATTAATATCACGAGGACGCGCATGGGGCACGAAACTGGTGACCACCGAATTATTAACATCGTATCACCTCGATCTACCTTAAAGATAAAAACGTCATGTACTCCTACTTCGATTCAACAATGATTCGGAACCCATATGTCAAGATTCAAGATGTAGGTCCCTTTTTATTTATAATGTACTCTCCCTCTCTCCATATTTAATTTGTATTCGAAACTATTACATTTTCCATATGCACAGTTTAGAAAAATTTTATACACTCTATTATTATTTTATTTTTATTCTAATATATAAAATGTGATATATTTATTACCATAAGATGATTTTTTAATATTTATTAAATATTTAATACTATATGATCAATTTATTTAAACAATTATAAATATTATAAGAATTACTTTATATATTTATTGCTCTTACTTTATAAAGTTCAGATGCTTGAACACTAGAGACCTCAATCCCGATCTAGCTGTTAAAAGGGTGATATTTACTTATGGGTGAGTCGATACCTAAACGTTTTTTATGGCAAGAGCACTAATCAAAGCTTTCACCAACCCAGAACTCCAAGAATCACAAGAATAAATGAAGATCACTCCAAGAATCATAAGAATCAATGCACACAGAACTTAAAACCAAAAGAATGAATGCAAGAACACACGAAAATGGCTAAATGCAAGATTCCATGAATGAATCTTGATCGAGAACTTTTGAGGAGTACTCAACCTCCTAAACTCAGACTTCCAAATGATCAAACAATGCCTTTTAGAAGAATGGATTCTGCTTTTATACTCGCAGAACCATGGAGACTATAAAACGCGACAGGTAAAATTCTAAACGCACAACTAACTCCTTAACACCTAAACGCCCCGTTCAAGTACTAAAGCCTCAAACGCAGGAGGCAAGACACAAAACGACCTTCTTATTAAACTACAGACCAATTAAACGACTTATAGAACTTCAATTGAAAGTAAAATCGCGTCGTTTCATTAAAGGAAACCTCAACAAACTACTCGTCGTCATGCCTCAAATTCCCTTCTCACAAAAACCGTTAAGTTCATTACTTCCCCTTGGGACTAACTCATTCACATCACCTGTCACTTGATACTTCTCACATACCCACAACAATCAGCCACCTTCCTGTTCAAGCCTTGACCCCAAGCACCCGTGACATATTATTATTATTAATTTTTTGAATTGATTATTATTATTATTATTATTTGATATTTGTATCAAAGTTCTTTTAAATAATGCAATCGGTGGTTTTAAAGGTTTGGTTATATTTATTTAGACAAAGGTAATGTGACATGCAAAATCGAAATCCACATAGTTTAAGATGCAATTTAAATAAAAAAAAATGATAGTTACAGTCATGAATGTGTAAATACTGTATAATAATTTTAAAAATAAATAAATAAATACGAGATTTATATAAAAAATTAATTTTTTAATAATAGATCATATATATTTTTTAAAACGATTATACGATATTTACATATTCTATATTTATATGTAATATTAATTTTTTTAAAAATAATTATATAATTTAAAAATGAAAAATAAAATTTGTAAAAGAAAAAAAAATGAGAATTTATTTCAACGTGGAGAAATTGAATACTATTTTTTTTTTGAAACACATGGTGTCCTCCACAAATCCCAAGCCCTCCGCTTGATCCAAATGGATGATTCTACTCACAAAGATTCTTTCCGATCCATTTCCAATCCCAAAGCCCCTTTTTAACGGCTCCGATTTGTCCAATCGTCGGTCGGTCGGTGGTGTGTAATTGCATCTGGACCCCACCCACAAACGGGAAATTCATCGGAAGGGGTACTTCCGTCATTTAATGCGTCATACCAGTTCCGTTTTGACCGTTTGCGCTTTGTCGTAAATTCTACTTCCACGTACCGGTATCTTGCGCCACTGCCATAACACATCGTTTTTACTAAGTTAGCCACGCATTCAACAGCTGTCTTGAATAATAAAACTAAATGACATGGGCATAATAGTCTTTTCATGTGGGAGGACTTTTCACGCGCTTTGAGGCGTTGACTTGATTTATTCGTAGAAATTTCTTAGCTTAAGGGGCCACTTGGGGCCGTGAAGTCCATGAGCTGGCCTTTATTATTTTTATCTCTCAATTTTTGGGAAATTGCTTTGTTTATATTATTTATTATGACAGATTTAAAAAAATACAAAAAATAAAACATCATTAAAATAAAATAAAAATGCTGCAACTTTGGATGGAATCATAGAATATGAAAATATTTGAAAACAAAAGAAAAGACAGATTCGTTTATTTTACTGATAAAATAAAATAACTTGACATAAAAATTAAAAGTTAAATAAATTTTATTAGAATATATTTTTTTAATATTAATTTTATTTTAAAATTAAAAAAATTAAATTATTTATTTTATTTTATATAGAAATTAAAAAAATTTATAATAATTAGAGACTTAATAACATATTTATCCAATCAATACCCTATTAGTTTATTTAGATAGGATTTTGTACATTAAATTTGAACCCTTATAAGAAGACAAGATTTGGTTTATTTTTGTATTTAATGAGAGATCTATATATAGAGTGGGTCATATGATATTTATTGAAAAATATTAGGTTCATAAATAGATTTCATAAAAATAAATTTCATAAGCAGATGTCTTTAAATATGACACTTTAAATTTACTTCATAGTAAATTTTCAATCTAATGTACTATAACAATTTATATAAAGTTTTAAACTTTATTTTATGAAATAATTTTATGAACAAAATATTTTTCATATTTATTATTTTTTATGGAGTTTTTCAAACATAAGTATTATTTTTTTATTTTTTTAAAACAAATAAAAAAATAGTCATAAATTTTTTTTATAAAAATAATTTAACGAACTGATATAATTGTGATAGGTTAAGTTGTAGAATAGATTTAATAAATTGTAACACTTCTCAATAAAGAAAATTAATATTTGTAGTTATGAATGTATAAACACTACGTAATTATTTTAAAAAAATAAATACATATGAAATTTATATGAAAATAATAATAATTTTTTAATAATAAATTTTAATTTTTTAAAAACAACTATATGATATTTCTATACTTCATCATTATATACAACATTATTCCTTAATAAATAACTAATTTTTATTAAAAACAAAACCTACAAAGCTTCATCTGTCAAGGTAAGAACAACAGTGACAGGGTGAATATAAAAAGCAAAACTTTCTTTTCTCTTTCGTTGTTTTGCTCTTCCTTTCCTTTTCAAATAATAATAATAATATTATTAAAGAGAGAGAGAGATGATTATTTTTTGCGAGCTGATGATTTTTTGCAGGGAGTTGGTAATGGATTATGGGCTCCTGCAATTGCATTCCTATTTTTAGCTGCAAAAAATCCCACCTTAATTTTTCAGCTGTATATGCTAATTATATAAAATAGTCTTCATTCATTCATATACTTATCTTCTTCATCGTCCATTCGGTTTCACTTCTCCATTTCTTTTTCTCATCTCTCAAGGTACCCTTTTTTTTCTTCTTCTTTTTCCGTCTGCTTTTTCTTTTTATTTTATCTTTTATCTTTTTTTTTTTTCTCAGTTATTAACGGTTTAAATTCAGCGTCTTTACTCTGCAATTAGCTTAATTTTGATTAATCTTCAACGTTTAGTGCTTAAAAATCTTGATTGGTGCTTGGGAAGCTGAAGTTCCGGCGTCGGATTGGATAGGATTTCTGTTTGTGGAATTCCGCAGGTAAGTTCGTGTTTTTTGCCGGCTAGTGATGCAGTTTTCTGGTTTGTTTGAACTTCTGATTTATATGCATGTTCCAAGCGTGCTTTTGAAATGAATTTTCTATGTATGCTCGGTTTTGGTTGGGGGATTTTCCTTCCACTTTTTTTTTTTCGCTGTTTCCAAACAATGTTCGTAAAGAGCGTTGAAGTTGAAATAATAACTTCACGTGTACATGATAAAATGGGATAAATATTAGTCCAATTTTTTTAGGAATTTTGATTTTTTTTTCTCTCTTTATTTGTACATGCTTATATATATTGTTTATATAAAGGCAAATCAGTAGTTTGTGGGTGTTTGACAAATTTAAAAACACTTCTCCTTAGAATTGTCCTCTAATTCTTTGATTTCGGTTGGAAGTTTATAGGATATGGTTCAGGGTAAGGTTGATTGTTGTTCCTATGAGATTTATATATAATTTGCGGGAATCACTGCATTTGAAAAGCTTGACGTAATCAATGAGATGTACACAGACGTATTTGAGGAATCCTTTTTGATGTTTTTATTTTATGGTAGGATGGTTAATAAATTCCAAAGATAGAATGCAAAATTTGGAAAATTTTATGCTCTTTCTAAGCTGGTACAGTTATAAAAATTTAGAAAGGATCTTTCATCTCAACATTACTTTAATGGTTATAGCAGCTAACCTTTCCTTGGAAAGGAGAAAGTATAATTACATTTTATTTGGCCTTTCAAGGTACTAGTTGTCTAGTTGATATGCAATTGCATGTGACAAGGAGTTGCTCAAACAAATTTATGCATGTAATAGAAGCATCTAATACTTGCGTGATTGAAATGCTATCTCCTCTGGTTGGACTGCTAGAAATATTTGTGATATTATTAAAGTGTCTATGAATCCCAGAAAATTCAATTTTATTCATCCAGTAACAAATTCAGGAAGCTGATAGGCAGCACACACGGCCTTTACCCTAGACCATATTTCAAAGAGCAGTAATGAAAGTATTTTTTTTCCCCTGTTGCTTACTTGTTCTCTAATTGCTATGTATCTTTTTATTAGCTTTTATGTATTTGTGAGAATGAAAGTTTCATTAATCATGTTAAATGTTTATTTGAATTGTTTGGTATTTATGATGTAGAAATGGTAACCAGCTATCTAAAGGCCTGGGTCAATAATTATGATTTTATGTATTGACAATTCCTCAATATCTTTTTTTATGAATTGCAATGTTGCTCTTCACCCTCTGCCCATTTATTTTCTAATATTTGCCTTTGATTTTTGTCTAATTCACTCTACTCTGGTTACCAGTTGGAATCCCATTTTAAATCATTTTTGAGGACCTATCTCCCATTACGTGTTTCCTGACCTCAACCCTGCTTCAGTTTCTTTCTGATCTCTCTTTGCCTCACATTTTTTTAAAAAAATTTCAATATGATTTCTGCTAGCCTTGACTTCCTTAACTGATCAGTAAACAATGTCAATTTTCAACGTACTTGGATGCAACTTATATCCCATTCCGAATTTCCCCAGCTTGACATATATGATGATGAAGTATTTTCAAAACACGTTCTCTATGATGAGGAATGATAAATGCAGAGAGAGAGAGAGAGAGAGAAACAAATCAACCTTATGGCCATCTAACTGAAATTTGAATTCATCAACTTGCCATTTAAGGAGTTTCATCCTCCAATAACCCTAGCCACTTAGTTGTTTTAGCTAAATATTCTTTTAGCTCCATCTGTGGCCATATATGTCCAAGATATATACTTTCAAGAATTCCATGAACTAGGTGATGAATTTCTTGTAATAATTTATATGCTCATATTTGCTAATTTGATTTCTGTTTATGTGGATGTCAGATACCCTTTCAACTTTCCTTACACTTTCTAGGTATGGATGAAGTGAAGCCTCCTCATGATGTGAAAACTGCTCAAGAGATGCCTCTACAGTCCTCACCTTCACAGGATGTTTGTCATTCTCATGTTGAAGCTAATCCAGTTACCAATGGAAAAGCAGAAGCCAACAGTCAGTCTGCAGAAACTGAACAAGATACATCTGATGTTCCAACTCTGGGACAAAATCGGCCAACTCCAGCAGACACTTCAGCTTCAAGCTTAACAGATAAAACTGATAAAATGGAGACAGACCAAGGGGCTAAAGTGACAGAAGATTCTACAAGTGGAGGGATAATAGATTCTCCTGATGAGCAGAAAGCTCAAGATGGTTCTTCTATTGACACTGCTCATATTCAAGTGGGTGATGTGAATTTGGCTTCTGCTCTCTCTCCTGAGGTAAGGAAATCTGAAAATCAGGACCATGAAGTATCTGAAGAGCATTCCTCTCCCAAGGTAAGGGAATCTGAAAATGTGGATCATGCAGCAGCATCCGATGAGCTTCTTCCCAATGCAAAGGTTGCTGATACTGCCATTAAGAAACCAGCAACAATTGTTCCTTCTGAATATGTTAAACAGGTAGATGTAAACAGAGGCAATATTGATACAACGGCACCTTTTGAATCTGTCAAAGAAGCTGTTTCCAAATTTGGAGGAATTGTTGATTGGAAAGCCCATAGAATCCAAACTGTGGAGGTATATCCATTGTGTAGTTAGTTAATCTTCTGAGTGTTAAATATGATGACACCCTTTAAGCACCAACTTGCTTGAGCTTTGTTTTATGATTGGCCTCTTACTTACCATGTTTTGTTTATGTTGCTACAAAGTCATACCCAAAGTATTTTCGGAGATTATTATACAGTCGATGGTGCATTTGGAAAAAGTATTTGATTTCTTGATGTGGTTTTCATGGTTATGGCAAGTGGCAAACGCAGTTGGAATAATTTTGTAGTGGCAATTGCAGGAGGTTTTATTGCTGGTGCCATTTCAGTATCTATGGTAGAGGAAATGCAAGTCAATCTCCCTTAGAGATACCTGATTGAAAATTTTGATGTCAAATTTTATATAGCCTGAGAGCAATTGCTTTTACATTTAATAAGACTGCGCAAGTTTCTTTTAATGTTTGTAGAACAATTTTATTTAACGTTGAAGTTTCTATATTATGTAAGCTTTTTTCAGTTTGATTAGGAAAAGCTCTCATTTCTGATTTGCTGCTTGCTGCTGCTTCTGGTTTTTCTCCTGACAATTTGTTTTTTGAACATTTTCCTGGAATACATGATGTTTTCTTCATTAGATTTTTTCTGATTTGCTTGTGAAGATTTTATTGCATTGTGGATTTTGCCTCCAAGTGAAGCCTGTGCTATGTTTTGCTGTAAATAAATGTTTCTCTGGCTGTGCAGAGGCGCAAACATGTAGAACAAGAACTTGAGAAAGTACAGGAGAAGATTCCTGATCATAAGAGGCGATCAGAGATAGCTGAGGAGGCAAAAGTGCAAGTGCTAAGGGAGTTGGACAGCACTAAGAGACTCATAGAAGAACTGAAGCTCAACCTTGAGAGGGCACAAACAGAGGAGCATCAGGCAAAACAAGACTCGGAACTTGCCATGCTCAGGGTGAAAGAGATGGAGCAAGGAATTGCTGATGAGGCCAGTGTTGCAGCCAAGGCACAGCTTGAAGTGGCTAAAGCCAGGCATACAACTGCAATTGTGGAGCTAAAATCTGTAAAAGAAGAGTTGAAAGCACTGCATAAGGAATATGCTTCTTTGGTGGCTGATAGAGACGTAGCAGTGAAGAAAGCTGAGGAGGCTGTTGCCGCATCAAAGGAAGTTGAGAAGACCATGGAAGAACTGACTATTGAGCTTATCGCCACAAAGGAATCATTAGAGTCTGCACATGTGGCCCATTTGGAAGCAGAGGAACAAAGAATAGGAGCAGCCATGGCCAGAGAGCAGGATTCTCTCTACTGGGAGAAGGAGTTAAAGCAGGCAGAAGAGGAGCTTCAGAGACTTAATCAGCAAATTTTATCAGCAAAAGAACTCAAGTCAAAACTTGACACTGCCTCAGCCTTGCTACTTGATTTGAAAGCTGAACTAGCATCTTATATGGAATCAAAATTGAAGGAGGAAACTGACGAAGGACACACACACAGTGATGTTGCTCACTATGCTGAGCTACACTCACATAGTGAGCTAGAGGAACCAGGAAATAAAACTCATAGTAATATACGAGCAGCAGTTGCTTCTGCAAAGAAAGAACTTGATGAAGTGAAGATCAACATAGAGAAAGCAAATAAAGAAGTAAATTGCTTGAAGGTGGCTGCTACATCATTGAAGTCGGAGCTTGAAACAGAGAAATCCACTCTTGCCACCATTAGGCAAAGAGAAGGAATGGCATCAGTTGCAGTTGCATCTCTTGAAGCTGAGCTAGACAAGACGAGGTCTGAAATAGCTCTAGTTCAGATGAAGGAGAAAGAAGCTAGAGAAAAGATGGTGGAGTTGCCCAAACAATTACAGCAAGCAGCCCAAGAGGCTGATCAGGCCAAGTCACTTGCTCAAGCTGCTCGCGAGGAGCTGCGCAAGGCAGAGGAAGAAGCTGAACAAGCAAAGGCTGGAGCAAGTACTGTGGAGAGTAGATTACTTGCAGCTCAAAAGGAGATAGAAGCTGCCAAGGCTTCAGAGAAGCTGGCCATAGCAGCAGTAAAAGCACTAGAAGAGAGTGAATCAGCTAGAAGCACCAATGATGTTGATTCACCTAGGAATGTAACGCTTTCTCTTGAAGAGTACTATGAGCTCAGCAAATGTGCCCATGAGGCAGAGGAGCAGGCCAACGTGAGGGTGGCAACTGCAATTTCCCAAATTGAAGCAGCCAAGGAATCTGAGTTACAAAGCTTAGAAAGGTTAAAACAAGTGAATGAGGAGATGGCTGCTCGAAAGGAAGCACTGAGATCTGCTATGGACAAGGCTGAGAGGGCCAAGGAAGGGAAGTTAGGTGTAGAACAGGAGTTAAGAAAATGGAGGGCTGAACATGAACAGAGACGGAAGGCTAGCGAGTCTGCTCAAGTAGTAAATCCCGTTAAAAGCCCGAGGAAAAGTTTCGAGGGGATAAAAGAATCACACAATTTTGAGCTGGCACCTGATGCCGTACTCCCTACTCATGGTGCATCTAGCCCACAGGCACAAATGCTTGGGTATAACTCTGAAAGTGAGTTATTCACAGAAGGGAGGGTTGGAAGGAGAAAGAAGAAACCACTGTTTCCACGGATTCTTATGTTTTTGGCCAGAAATAAGTCACGCACACCCAAGCCAACATAATTCGTCTCTGAAAACAGTATGTAAGTGTAGTCTTTGCTTTTGTGGGCATTAGCATACCATTTCTTTTTTGCTTTGCCGTTTCTCTCACAGTGATCCCTAGACTTGGTATGATGGAAAGCTAGTAAAATATAATTATGGTAATAATATTTAAGATAAAAAGAAGAAGAAGAAGAAGACATGTACATGTTGGGGATTTTTTATGTATTTATAAGTCAGATTCGATTATATTTGTACTTGCCAAAAGGATGATATGGCTGGGGAATTTGGAGGATGTAATAAGTCTGTTTTGTTGCTTTTTTGATGGGGAAAGACATTTTCATTGCTTTAATGTGATGTATAAGTTTGCCATGCCCAAGAATCAACTCCTGTAAAGAGGTGTAAGAAAGAGTACGAGCGTTTTGTGAGCTACCCTTATGAGTTCTCTAAGAAGGCGTGATTGTATTTTTCTTATTTAAATGGTTTTGTATATTTTTCTTATGGATTGAAAAGATAAACTGATGTTACTTTCTGCTTATTTTAAATACATTAAAGAGTTTTGATGTTTTTCATTCAGTGGGAAACAAAATGGATAGAGATGGTAAAAGTACTCCAAATCTATTGCAATATATAATTAGATTTAAACTCAATTGTGACTTTCAATTGATAAATCTTGGAAGCTTAAAGGTCATTTGCTATTCAGGTTTACTATTCTTCAACTTGTAGAGAGAGAATTTAATTTTAATTTTTTTAATTATTATATATATAATTTAGTTTAATTGAACCCCAAGGGGTTGGCCTTAGTGGTAGGGCTGAGCAGAAATCCGAAAATCCGACTCCGACTCCGACTCCGCTCCGGCTCCGCTCCGACTCCGCTCCGACTCCGACAAGTCGGAGTCGGAGTCGGAGTTTTTTTCCCCCTGGAAGTCGGAGTCGGAGTCGGAGTCGGAGGTAGAGGTGTCCCGACTCCGATCCGATCCGACTCCGACTCCGACTTACAATCCGACTCCGACTCCGACTTCCAATCCGACTCCGACTCCGACTTCTACTCCGACTCCGACTCTGATATTGTGCATATTTTATAAAAATATTTGTTATCAATATATTAACATCTAATAAATAATAATCTATAAACATTATAATGAATAATATAAGTTAATATAGTTACTATAAGTTAATTTACATTACTAATTTACTATAAGTTAGTAAGTTACTATAAGTTAATATAGTTATTAGTTACACTATAAGTTACTAATTACTATACCTTATATAGTTAATTTACATTACTAATTTACTATAAGTTACTATATAAGTTACTATAGCTTATTTTATATTTTACATTACTAGTTTACTATAAGTCAATATATAATATATAGTTATATATATACTATATATATTAAGGGCTTGTATAGTATATAGTTACTATACTATGTATAGTAATTAACTATACTTATATAATATATATAGTTATACTTATATAATATAATATATATATAGTTATATATTAACTTACTAATTAACTATACTTATATAATATATATAGTTATACTTATATAATATAATATATATAGTTATATATTAGCTTAGTAATTAACTATACTTATATAATATATTGGAGGAGTACTTATATACTATAATATATATAGTTATATATTAACTTACTAATTAACTATATTTATATAATATATTGGAGGAGTACTTATATAATATAATATATATAGTTATATATTAACTTACTAATTAACTATATTTATATAATATATTGGAGGAGTACTTATATAATATAATATATATAGTTATATATTAACTTACTAATTAACTATACTTATATAATATATATAGTTATACTTATATACTATAATATATATAGTTATTCATTAACTTACTAATTAACTATACTTATATAATATATATAGTTATACTTATATAATATAATATATATAGTTATATATTAACTTAGTAATTAACTATACTTATATAATATATTGGAGGAGTACTTATATACTATAATATATATAGTTATATATTAACTTACTAATTAACTATATTTATATAAGATATTGGAGGAGTACTTATATAATATAATATATATAGTTATATATTAACTTACTAATTAACTATATTTATATAATATATATAGTTATACTTATATACTATAATATATATAGTTATATATTAACTTACTAATTAACTATACTTATATAATATATATAGTTATACTTATATACTATAATATATATAGTTATATATTAACTTACTAATTAACTATATTTATATAATATATAATAGTATACTATTAGTTAATATATATTAAATTAATATCACAATATAATTACATAATTATTAAATATATTCCCTTGGATATAACAACAATAAAAAAAATTTGTCAAATTTCTAATATATAACTCTCTAAGTTAGTAATAATTAATAAAGTAATAATTAACTAGTGATTTTTTTAGTGAGTTAATTAAATAATACACATTAAATTGTTACTTAATTTTATTTTTACTAACTTAAAATATATTTTTACTCACTTATTATTTATTAATTTATTTTTATTGTTTAGAAGTAGAATTTAGAAGTAGAAAGTCTTAAACGGCGCCGTTATTGGAAACTGGGTTGCGTGAAACGGCGCCGTTTCACGCAACCCTTTATTTTTTTTCAGATTTCTGTCACTGAAACGGCGCCGTTTGGGGTGAAAATAGCCCCAAACGGCGCCGTTTCAGTGTTTGCTATTAGGTCTTTTTGCCCCCCCCCCCTTTTCTCTTCTTCCCCCCCGATCCCTTCGAGTCCCCCTGCGCCGAATGCGAATGCAGCGAATCCCTCTCTGCCTCTCTCACCTCTCATCTCAGATTCTCTCTCCCCCCCGATTCCCTCCCCTCCCCGATTCTCTGCCTCTCTCACCTCTCACCTCTCATCCCGATCTCTCTCACCTCTCATCTCAAAACCTTATTATTAGGTTTCCCGGCCCCCCCCTCTTCCCCCCCGATTCCCTCCCCTCCCCCTGCGCCGAATCACTCTCTCTCACTCTTTGATTTCTCTTTTCTGTTATGGATTTGGTTTTGGTTTTGATTTGTATTTTCGTTTTTTGGTTTTGATTCCCTCCCCTCCCCCTGCGCCGATTGCCGAATCCGTCGTTTGGGTTTGTTTTTTGAGGATTTCTCACCGACTCCGCTCCGACAAGTCGGAGCCGGAGCCGGAGCGGAGTCTAACACCTTCGGAGGCGGAGTCGGAGGCCAAATTCGGCTTCCGATAAAATCGGAGTCGGAGTCGGATGGCTCCAATACCGACTCCGATTCGTCGGTGCTCAGCCCTACTTAGTGGTGAAAGTTTTGGTATTGGGGTATCACTCATTTCAAGGTCGGTTCAATACTTCATGGGTGTAAACAATCATTTTGGGGTTACACTTCCGGATGAAAAGTCAATAATTTAATCAATTCTGTGTAGAGAAATTTTTGAGGATGCGATGCACGAGACCAGAGTTTACTTTGCGAGGATAGATCCGAAGGGTCTGCCTTTGAAAGGTAGCCCGACATCCAAAAAAAAATTTAATTGTACAATTAAGTTCAAGTTGTACAATTTTTGTTCGTACAATTTATGAGACTACATCCAAGGCATCGTGAGAAGCTATATGAAGTTATATTCTTCCTACAAACATAGTATTCCAACTACATCTGTTGTAGTTTAAAGATAGAAAACATTAAAAATATTTTAAATAATTACAGATATATATTATATAATTCACAAAATAGGACAAATTTAATTATTTTTTCATGCACAATTAAAGAAAACTGTTAAGACGGTTCACCAGCCCAACTATTTCCCACAAAAATACATTGTCAGAGCACATTTGCAATGTTGGGAGACCAAGTTGGATTCGGATTTACATTTTTAAGAGGCAGGGTGAGAAAGGTTCTGAATTATAGTTGTGTGCCAAGGATTTGAGAGGTGTTCCACAAGGTTATCAATTGGTCCTACATGAGTCACATAAGCTTGCACGAAGAATCCGAGCATGGCTACCATTGCAAGACGTCCTGAAATGAAATACAAAAGCCATAGAAAAAATAAGAAATGACCCAAGAAAAAGAAAAGACAATATATAAGAAACAATGAGCAAAAGCCAAACCATTTTTAATCTCTTTCAGTTTCAAGTCTTGGGCGTTTTTTATGTCTTTAGCCAAGCCAAGAGGATTTAGCAAAGGACCACCAGGGTAACTGTGTGGTAAAAGCACCAGAACTTTAGCTTTTGGAGTGATTGTCATAGATACTAATTTGCAATTTTCTTGGGAAAATTACCCAGGTTCTAAGCCTTCTAGTGCTACTTCCATCCCAAGAAAAGGTCCCTCAGCTTGAGATCCGGGACTAACAAAATCCATGTACCTCTTAGTTTCAGCAAAGCTGTGCAAAATAAAGCAGCAGGAAAAATAAGTAAATATTACCATGGAGATAGTTGCAGAAGATTTGCAACATCACGGACACAACAGCAAAAACATTCTTTGATTATCATTTATCACTAAGCAAGGTTTTTACCACAGAGGAAAGCAAAAAATATGTAGGAAATTCATCAATTCAATGGTTGATATTGGTTGAGGTTGTACCCCATCAAGATTAGTTGGACAATGAACAGAGTTTCTGTGTTGGCAAACTTGAATTTTACTGCACCTGCATCGTACCAAAGTGGTAGATTGATGATTCCTGTCACACGCAGTAACTGTAAAATAGTATAACATATATTAGAAAATGACAACAAAAATTAATCCACCTGATAGAAGTTTAAATGCCTCAGAACGTTTTGAACTGAAATCGAATTACTTGCATAAGTTTGAAGTTCCTAAAGTTTCTATCCCAACTTAAATGCCTAAAGTTCTTGTCCTAACTCAGAAAACTCACACACGAGCAACAATAAATGTTCTAAATCCCACGATCTAAGCGATCTATTCCTACTGTTTGAAGACCCAAAAAATATGTATTGGTCCTTTTATATTAGGACCAGAATCACAAGTTAGTTCCTTAAGGTTAATAATGTTGCTCTCAATGCAAACAAAAAGGTAATTTCTCAAAGTTTGGAATAAAGAAAATAATCTAGTTGCAAGTACAATTGTGCACTAATATGTGCACCAATCTAATGTGATAGGTCAAAAAATAGAATTTATTAAAAATAGTGCTAATTTAAATTTTGAATATGAAGGAATTAGTATTGGTACGCAGATTAGTACGCAACTTTACTTGTACGTAGCAAAACTTTTTCAAATAAGAGAAATACTTCAGCTACAAAAAGATTATACAAAAGTAAACCCACAAATTGATGTGGTTTGATACAATACGTTAGATTGTAAAATTATTTTTATTGTAAAGTAGATCTATTGGATCACATGGAAGAAAGATTTCTACTACAATCCATACAGTCAGATTCATAACCCATTTTTATTCAGAATTCAGATGATAACGTGGAATGGGCTAGTTCTGGGTTGAACCGCAAAGCTCATTTTGTCCTTTATAATATTGAGTACATTAGGCCACAAAAATAAGGACCCTTTTTACAATTAATGTTGATGACAAGGGATGAAGATTTGGAATTACTCACATCAGTAAAAAGAATTCCAGCAACTCCGAGCATGGCAAAGCGAGCATGAACCAGCTCTGCCTGCACATACCATTTCAAGCTTTGCGGATCCTCTCCAAGCCCAAGTGGGTCAAACCCATAATCTCCGGGTAGACTAAAGGCAGAGAAAGAAACAACAACAACTAAACCAATCGAACAAACATCTAGTAAAGAAGCAACAAAACTGAAAACTATCATGAAATGGCTCACCTTCCATCAAGGTAGGGTGGAGGGTCAAGCCCAGGTAGCCATGTAGGGCGCAGCTGAGCTCGAACCACGGTTCGGGTAACACGTGAAGTGGGTCCTAACCTAGCAGGCCAAAATGTGTTCTTTACGCCAAATAAGGGCTTATTAATAATGTTCTTACAAACAAAGGATGAAGAAATGCATGGCTGAACAAGGAATCCTCTTCCCCCTGCAAGAGCCATTTTACTCTGCTCTTTTCTCGTTCTGTATCGACAATTACAAAGACTGGAGTCTGGAGGTATTTCCAAGTACGTATGAGTTATGACTACCATCCATGTAAGAAAATAACAAGATAACATGGGCCCACTTATCCCGAATCCTTGAAGCCGTTGGATATCAGATGTGCAGAGACCTGTCATCTTTGTGGTAACCTTTGGATGAAAGAATTTCTGAAATTTTCTCAATTTTTTTTTTTTTTTATAACAAAGTCATTGTAGACAGGACTGTTTTGGAATTCTGTGAAAGGAACGAGAAGGCTTGTAACAGTTCAGTTAGGCTTTGATCGTTCCTCAAAATTTGCAGCTAACATTGAAAGTAATTACGTTTAAGAATTTTCGGATGAATTGCAATTTTTCCTCTTTATTTCTATATTCTTCTAAACTTTAGCTTAGCACAATTGGCTTCCTAAATTCGACTTTCTTCGCCACTTATCCTTCCATTAGATGAGTTCGTCAATTTTGATGGGAAATTAATTAAAAGAAAGAGTAACGATACACACGTAATTCTTTTTATCCTTTTTTTTACAATTATATTATAAATAAAATTATTTATATAAAAAAATATTAATTTTATAACTTATTTTAGAAAATGAAATTTATTTAAAAAATAGTTATATAAATTATTGTATGTCTATCATTTTTTTCTAAAAAGTAGGACTCTACCCACGATCACTTAAAAACAAGTCCAAAAGTTTAATGAAAAAGTAATAACAATTTCCAAACCAAAATTAAATAACTAAAAGGAAACTAACATTGAATTTTTTAACAAAAAAATAATAATTGCTCAAGGCCTGAGTTTGATTACTTATGTCATATGGAAAACACCCACTTGTTTGGGCGAGGAATTGTCATAACCGACACCTAACAACGACCGATTCGAAGGGATGGCTGATAAGACAAAATAATCATGCCTCGAGGGGTCCATTGATAAGACAGCCATCAGTGGACGAGTATCGTTACACTAACATTCCAGAGTCAAATAGCATGAACTAAAAATGGATTTATAGCCATGATACTCGCATACTTTAAACATATAATAATTCAGGACGAAAGAGGGAAGGTGATCCGAGTAATGACAATGGAATCATATCTCCTAAAGGAGGGGTTCAGGACTAAGAAAAATATGTGATAACTTGCAGTTGTGTTAGACATGAATAAGAAACTAATCCGACAAAACTATAATCGACACAATAAATTATTTGGAAGCAAAGATTGAACACTTTTTTTTATAAGCACTGGGTGTCCGCAATGGTACACAGACCTTTGACAGGGAGTTTTCCACAAATGCATCTCGGATAATTCAAGGAAAAGTTTCCCAAGTCCGATTGTCTCTAAAAATTGTTTGCACCCAAGAGGGTACGAACCTTAGACCTGGAGAAGCGTACCATCATAATCAAGGCTTTTACCACTTGAGCCAACCCCTAAGGGTTAGCAAAGATGGAATCAATCAGAGCACAATGCATATCTAAAATAGGTGGGAAAGAAGATCAGGCGAATTTATATTTCAAGGTCCATCATCTGGACTAAAAAGCCTCCACATGCACATCATTTTACATAAGAAAACTACGCAATGATTAAAGACAGCTTATTATATTGAACTTCATTAAAGACGTCTTATTATATTGAACTTCAGAATTCTCTCCTCTCCCAACAAAAGTTTGAAATATCAGTCTAAAGCTCTACCAATTCATAGAGATAATGGAAAGAACCCCAAATGTAAGTAACTCCCTAACACATCTGCTCACATCTTTGAAGGCTTGGGGAAAATATCGGGTGTGAATTTCTGTGCTGCACTCAGACTGCCCTTAATCTTCATTGCACCTCTGTAGTCATTAATTTTCACAAAACTTTGTAAATACATAAACACAATCGAGGGGAAGTGATAGAAAATAGATTTAGAACGAGGCACGAGAGACCACACCTCATGAAAGCAATTTGAGGATTCATTTTCCCCAAGGCAACCTTAACAAAATCCTCATCCTTGAAGGAAAACGTTGCATCAGGCTTTCCTCCTTCGTAAGAACCTATAATTCAAGACAACATAATGATGAATGTTGCATAACCCCAAAAAAGTATACTCTGTATGTGCCTTTTGAATTGTTCTGGCAATAATTGAACGCTAGTTTCTATAGCTTACAATTCGACATAAAGCTTATGGGCAAGTATAGGGCATATAATTAGCACGAGCTACATCATTCAATTCCATCCCCAAATCTTCCGCCTATGTTATTAAGATTTTAATAAAAAGAACATCCTTGAGCACCTCATTCAAATGTTTCGTAAATTTTCAGCAACTTTCATTATTCCTTGTACACATAAAACCACAATGTGCACTGCTTATTATCAAGAGTAAGCAACTCTTACTACCCAATCTGGTTCAATTACAGCGACAAATTACACAGGAAAGTGTTTTTTCCCCTTTTCGGAAGCAAGAAGTACCACTTTCTCCGCTGTGGCACCTGTCCGAATGGGCCTAGACGGGGATGACCCAGAAAAGTGTTCTAGTTGCCGTGGAATTACACTTTTTTCTTTCAAGTTTTAATACCATTTGTAATCGCTGCAATCAAATTAACATAATTTCCGAAATCGTGATCATGCTGACGATGGTGCAATTCAATGACAGAAAGCTACACGCATGACAATCAATGTATGATGTTTTTATTAATTCAACAGAATTAGAATATACAACAAAAAGAAATTAAGAACAGAAATCTAGAAGCCCCTAACCTTTGCTGACCTCCCCCTTCTTCAGATCAACGATATATGCTACCTCATCGAATCCAATTTTCTACAATTCGAGAACCAACAGAAAGCATGGATCAGATTCAGACGGAGTGTCCGTGTATATCTGTGGTAGAGACGATATTGATCTGATAAACGAGGTCGCGCGTGTGTGGCGGGGTGTGTACCTTAGGAGCGATATTGATCTGATAAACGAGGTTGATCTTCTTAATGAGCTCTTTGCCGGCATCGGTGGCCAGGTGAAGCTTCATCTGGTCCATCAAGGCGTCGGACTTGAGCTGCTTGCTGGACTCCGCCATGGCTTATATCTACTCTCCCCAACTATCGCTCGCTCGCAGGCTGTTCGATTGAATGTGCCTGCCGGGACACGAATAACGAATTAAATTCAATGCTACGGAACGGAGTTGTATGATATTGGTAGAGAGATGATGTGAGAGTTGGTTGAGCTGACGAATTAATTAATTGATAGGGGCACGCATCTCTATGAGTCGTAATCTGTAGCGGGCGAGATGATGTACATAAATAGTTTTCACAATATAAACTTACCATTTTTATGTAGTGGGTTTGATTCTATTCATTAACGTATTTTGATTTGATATAACAATATTTTGTAGTTAAAGTAATTATCTATTAAATTATTCCTAAATTACTATCTTTTTCTACTTTTATTGCCAAATTGCATTAAATTGAAAATATAGTTATAAAAGGAATGTGTTGCGCTGTTTGTAGAGCCTGATTTGTGAGTGGAAAATGCACAAATAGAAAGTTCGCTCTAAAGTTGCTTGATCGAAACTCAACATGTAAGTTCGCTTGAGTTGTTCAGTTCGTGTGATGCTAGGCTCGAGTGAAACACTAATCATAGTGTTCGCTCGACAAACCACTTGAATCAATGTTCAATTGGTTGTTTGCTCGAACAGCACTTAACAGATTACTCAAGGCAATATTCAATTGGGTGTTCGCTCGAGCAAAGAACTCAATTTTTGCTAATTAGGATTTCCAATGTTGTTCTCTATAAATATGTAATGTTTTGATCTCTTATGTACAAATTTCAGTAGTTTTAGAGAGAACAGAGAGAGGCAAAGTTTGTGAGAGAAAAAGCCAATAGTGAGAGTTGAGATTGTGTGAGTAGTAAGGTACTCTTGTAACTCACTGTGTGACTGTATTCTCTTTTAGAATAAAATCTCCTGCAACTCTGTGGACGTAGGCACGTTGTCAAACCACATTAAATTTTGTGTGTCATGTGTGTGCACGCTTAATTTTAGTATTTCAGTATTTATTCAACTATCTATCACAATATCATGTGTGGGTGTGGTGATTGTGATGCTTATACCACAACAAAATGAATGTCTTATTACCGTGCTTACACCAGTTATAAGGAAAAAAAAAGAGAGAGTGATGAACCATTGGTCTCCACACTTATCTAAGGAGAAATTGTGTTAAGTTATTTGATGTCGTCCAACCAAGTGGAATGAAAAAAAGTTATAGTTAAAGGCCACAACCATGGAGTTGCAAGTAACCATTTTAATGCATTTGGTGGAGATTTTCATGCCCACTATCTTCTTATTCTCATTTAGGAAAAAGATATATTTAGAGTCGAAATTGTTGGGTAACTAGCATTTGTCGGTGTTGCACAATACCATATCGGTGTGTGGGGGCTCATTCGCTAACAATAAAAAAATGGTGAAAGTTGTTTTTGGAAGCGAAAGTTGGAAAATTTAAGGATACGATGCATATACTGTTTACACACGGCGATGTGCAGCAATACTTGAGAGCCACGCGTGAATTGGCAACACATGGAACTCATGTGCTACTTCGTTTTGATCGTTCTTTGGAAGGTTTTAGATCAGCAGCCTATGGATCTAGTGGTGAGGTGTGTGTATAATATGGGTGACCGAAAAGTGATAAATCTGACATTTTCGACCTACAAGAAAAATGCAGAAAATGAAATAGATAGAAAGACAATCTAGATTTTTAATTCAAAAATATTGGATAGTAAGGAGTTTTCTTTAAGAGAAAGAGAAGAGAAAGGTTTAGAAAGGGCTGAATTACTATTATCATTGACTCATCTCAATCTTCTTATTCTTAACATGATTAATATTGATATATTTGTTTTATTAATTGTAAAAAAAATTAATTTTAGAGAATACCTTCTAACTGATCCGGCTAAATATCCTCATATAACAGCTTGCAAATAGTTTTTAGACACGTAAGCTTTTCACCACAGTTAATGTGAACCAGCATTAATGGAATCATCAACTAAAGATAGAGCCATGCACGAAATAGAACACCTACCCCCTTCCCCTGTGCAAAATAGGCCCCTTTCCCCTCCCCTTCGTAGCAACTCCTTCGACCAACTATTTGCAAAGCCCCCCTCCCTTTCACAGCAGCTTGCAGCCCCTTTGAGCAGATATTCGCAATGCCCTCCATCCCCTTCCCCTACGAGTAACAACCCCCCTCCCCTTCGCAGCAACTCGCAGCCCCTTCAGAATCGTGACATAGCCCCTTTAAGCAGATCTACGCAGCCCATTCGCAGCTCGCAGCCACCACCGAAGAAGATGTAACCTTCGAAATCCTTCTGGTATGCCCTTTCACCATTTAAATACAAAACCCTATAATAGATTTTCTTGTCATCATGGTTGGGCGAAATTGTGATAGAGACCTTTACTTTACTATTAATATGTTTGCTTGGAGTGTAAACTGGTGAAAAAGAAATAAATCATACGATGGAAGCCACATAAACTGGGATGCACAAGAAGTATTTGGTAAAAATTCTAAGAAGAAAAATTATTAGCAAACTGGAGAAAATTTATAATCATACTGTCGATTTTACTTTGTATTAACATGTACATGGGTGCGTGTAGATGGGTGCGTGTGATTTTTTGTTTTTGTTTTTTTCCTTTGAAACCAAAAATTCTCATGTTGTATGTTTGGTTACTAATACTTTAAAACATTATTGTGAGGTATCCTATGGAGTTTCGTTTCTATGAAGCTATTTGACTTTTCTGCAAGCCTATTGCAACTCATTTATTTATTTTGCCTAATAAAAAGTAATTTTTCATTTATTTGGTTTTTCAAGTGGTAGAGTTTAATACAAGACCCCTCTTGCAACACTTCGATATACCAAGACAAGCGAGCAACTTTTAATTAGAAACGCTGCTGAGGATTATTATTCTCTCAAAGTTATACCATCAGCATATGCACTATCTTTACATTCTCGATATTGATTACTAGACTTGAAAGCTATACAATCAGCATATACTCTCTTTTTAATTCTAGTTGCATGTCATAACTAGTTTCATACCTCATGTTATGCTACTCTAGCTGCCATTTGAGAGTGATATAAAATTTTCTTTTTGACAGCAAATGAGAAGTTCGGGTTTTCATTCCAGTTCAAGTTTATGGACTACAAAAGGGGAAGACAAAGCTAGTTTGGAGAGACCACTTTGCTATTGTGGCTGCCAAGCAAAGCTACAGATTTCTAGAAAATATAATAGTTTTGATAGAAAATTTTACAATTGTCCAAACTATAATATGAATAAATAATGTTTATATATTTTTTTTTTTGGTTTGTGCTATAATTTTTATATTTCTAAAAAATTACAATGCACGTCAACCAGTGCTACAACTCATTTAACCTGTTGTACTTTTCTATTTTTTATGATGTACTAAATATGTGGTTAGTGTAATGAGAACTTTAGACATGTTTTGTGAATCTTTCAAATGGAAATCACCGATGTAAATGTAGACATCTATGAGTATTGAATCACCAATTTTAGCATGCATTCAACTTGGATCTTTAGAAATTTGTTTCCATTTAGCATTGCAAATTTTTACAATTATCAAGAACTGGCATATCAAACGGCATGATAATACCACTAACATATGGTTAATCTGCCGTATGCAGTTCAAGTTATGGCAAAGGAAGATTCAACACATCCTTAAAAATTACATGGTTCTTTGCTAAAGTTATATTCCACTCAAATAAATAATAGAAAAAAAAATAGACTGCGACATAAAAGTAGCTAAAGCTTTAATCCAGTCTTCCAAAGCTTGTAATCTTCCACATTACTCCCTGTCACATTAAAATAAAGACAGATTAAATTAACTATGTGATAAATAGAAGCTAAATTAAACATAACAAGAGACAAATAAATCACATACATAGTATAACAAAATTTGCACTACGAATCCAAATGTTGCAATATGTTGTCAATTGTTGACCCAAGATCCCTACATAAATAACAACAAAACACAAACTTTATTAATTTCTTCGATTAAAAACCAATAAAATACAAATAATTCCAAAGCTACTATACCTCATTGAAGGACAATTGTTTTTAGCATGTCCCTCATTCTTACAAATGCTACAGTGTATTTTCTTTGTTGTTTATATTTCTTTTGGGTTCTTCACTCTCAAAGACTTTGGTCGTCTTTTTGTTAACACCCGTGGAGAATCCTGGATCATTTATGAAAAGTTTGATATAAATTGACTTCTTTTGTTATGATCATCATTGGTTGATTCCCGTGCTTCTGAACATTCTACATGATCTTCCGTTGCAAGTAACTCTTTGTGAATCTTCTCCAACGCAAGTGTGAAGTAATTGTGTTTTTTCGCTGACTCTAACCCAAGTTCGACAATGTCATAAAATTGTAACATCGTTTTGCTTTCTTTTATCATATGCTCATCTTGTCCTTGCCAAATTTGCCTTTCAGAATATGGTATGTTAGAAATGGATTGACTTTTAGCATTAATAGTTTATCTTGAACATAATGTTGTTGCAATCTATCTAATTTCACTTTCTTGCCAAGAACACAGAAGATATGCCTACAAAGAATCCCTATAAATTCCCACATATGGCATGCACATGTTACATGTCCTTCATCACCCTCCAATGTCACATGGAAAAGAGACATTTCTTTACTATAAGCTGTGACTCTATATGTCTTGGTCTCACCCTCTTTGAACAATTTTCTTGCTTGGTACCGTAGACTATCAAACAGCTCATCTTGGAAGATCATAAAGAACTTTCTTGTATAAACCATTACTGCCTCCTTTTCAATTTTAGGAGGTGTTTTCATTATCACCAGTATAGATTATATTTGCACATCCTTGTGTTTCTCTTTGAAGTAACATACATCTATAGTTTTTCATATTGATGCATAAAGTCACTAACCATAATGCTTGAATGAACATAACTTTAAAAAATTTATTCATGTTTTCACTTATTTGAATTGTTGACATACCGGCACAGAATGTTGAACACAAGTAGGCCGGAACTCACTTATACCTTCGGATGTAAAGATTTTGTAGCCAAATATTTTCTCCTAGTTCATACTTCACTAATATCGACGCACATTCCTGCTCAAACTCCTCAGTTGTAATTGTCTTATAGATACAATGACGAAAATCTCTTCGAAAGTCTAGATATTTGTTATATTCATAAGACAAGTGTTTGGGAAACTTTTCTAAAATGTGCCACAAGTACAACCTATAAATTATATTCGGGAGTACCTCTACAATAGCTTTCGCCATTGTCATCATCGATAGTTGTAATTGAAGCAGCATGCCCAAGCATTGACTCTTGCCATGTTCATAATAATCATATGTATGATTCGGTTATTTCATTAACTAACAAAGTACGATAAAATATTATGGTTTGATGATAATTAAAAAAAATGGCACAAATAACATCTTATAAATATTGATCAGGTATATGACATCAAATATAACAATATCTCGAAAATACTGGTATACAGCTCTTGATTACGCATCAACCCAAAAACAATTTTCCATACACCCATCCTTATCAACTTGCATGGAGAACACAAACCTAGGTTCTTTGAGTTGTTAATCAATAAAGTAGGAATATAACATTTGTGCATCCTCCTCTTCAAAAATTTTTCTCATTTTGTTTCTCAAATAATTTTCAACATCTTTGCTAATACAGTCAACATTAAAGTCATCACCAAACTCTTTACTCAACACCGACATAATCTTCCTTGTCGGTACACTGAACTCATTTAAAGTCATAAGAAATTTTTTATTTTTATTTTTTTACTTTAGTAACTCCCCTATGTCCACGAAAGAAACTAGTAATTCTTGATGTAAATAGAATATGGTTATATCCAACCACAAACTTGTTGACTATCCACTTTTCACCA